>NW_026849616.1:0-31324 GCF_030869305.1 Colletotrichum tamarilloi
AGGGCAGCTTGCCCATCCCGAATTGAATGGCGGTTTTCGTATCGAAATCACTATATTGCGTTGAGCGCGTGCTTGGGATACATTGCGCGTATTGTGTAGTTAAAAAGTGTACTGTATCGTGTGATTTCCCTTGAAAGCGTGATCCCGTTAAGGTCGATCTTTTGTGCCTGTAAAGCCGGAAAAAAAAAACCACCACATAACTTAATATAAAGAGAGAAAAAATAGATTAATAAGTAGAATCTAGGGTACTAAGCTTTTAGGCTTAGTAGTTTAATAATTATATAACTTATAAGGGGTCCGTTAGGTACCTAAGGCTTAAGTACTAAGGGGCCTAGTACTTAGTATTATAATATTATTCCCCTCTCTAGTATAAAAAGTACTATTTATAATACTTAATTCCCTATTTAAATCCTTTATAATTACTTTTTATAAGCTTATAATAAGGGTAACTATTATATTATTATTAGTTTATAATAAGGCCGGGTTATTATTAATTATTATTTTTATTTATAATACGAGGTTCTTTAATAATCTTATAATTATTAAATATTACTTATAAAACGTTTATAAAACTATTAATATATAATAAAAGCTTTTTATATTA
Organism: Colletotrichum tamarilloi; assembly: GCF_030869305.1. Lineage (NCBI taxonomy): Eukaryota > Fungi > Ascomycota > Sordariomycetes > Glomerellales > Glomerellaceae > Colletotrichum > Colletotrichum tamarilloi. Next base: position 605 of record NW_026849616.1, read on the forward strand.
TATTATATAAGGTCCTTATTATACCCTTTTTAATTAGCTTAGTATTATAACTTACTATATTATATTTATAATTTAATTATTTATAAGACCTTATACTTAGGCTTATTAAAGTTATAGAGGATTAGTAACGGGGGGTCTTAGTATTATTTAAATAAGAGGTCCTTTATAGCCTTTCTTAGCTTATTTAAGTAAAAAACTAAATAAGTTTTATTATTTATTAATAGTTTTATAATTTATATACTACTTAGGTTAGTATTAATAATAAGTTAAGGGCTAGTTTAAGGCTATTATAATTTATTAATATCTTAGGTTTTTTAGTAAAATACGTTTATAAACACCCTATTATTAATTTTTAAATTATTAAGTTATTAATAATAGTTAGTATATTTTTAATATTTTATTTAAGTAACCCCTATATTACTTTTAATAATCTCTTAGGCCTTATAAATATTTTAAACTATTCTCTAAGCCTTAGTATAATTAAACTTCTTTTTAATTAAGTTAAAATATTAAGTTTTAATAACTTAATTAAAAAATAGTTAAGGCTAATAACTAAATTTAACCTCGTAAAGTAATAGCCCCGTAGTTTTATTAAGTTAAGCTATATAAATAAAATCTATTATAAGTAATATATTACTTTAATTATTTTACTAATTATTAACTAAAGGTTATAATTATTAGAGGATATATTAATTTAAGATTTTTATTTAACTATTTATTTATAAACAGTTTATTATTAATAATTATAATTTAATATTATAGAGCTTATATAGCTCTTTTTAAAAATCTAATATAAACTAAGGACCGTAATTAAAAATAATAGTTTTAAATAGTCTAAAGATTAGTAATACTCGTTTATAAAATATCTTATTTATATCCTATGTAATAATAATTTTATAATAAGGTATTAATATAGCTTTTTTATTTAGTTTATTAATTATAATATATATTATATTATAGCCTTTTTAATTAAGTAGTATTATTATAAAGTTTATTAAAATATATTACTAAAAGTAATTAAGTATAAGTAGAGGCCTTAGCTCCCCTAGGGGCCTATTATAGGGTTTTTAAAAATAATAATACGTATAATAGTTTTTAATATATTAATATATATCTATTATAAAGCTAGGCTAGTAGTACTATTACTTAATTATTTTAATTATTTTATTATACCCTAAGTATATTAAGAGCCTCTATTTATATACTTTATAAATAACTATAGTATATAAATTATCCTCTTTAAGTATAACGAGCTTATTATTTATTATAAATAATCCGTTATTTTAATTTTTTAACGCTTATAACCCTTAGTTATTAGTATTTATATTAAAATAAGTAATACTATTATCGGGTTATAGTTAAGCTTTAGTACTTTTTTAATTAATAAGTATCCCTAAAGCTCGTCCTTTAATATAAAGGACCTAATTACGAGCTTAAACTATTACGCTACGTTTTTTAATAATACTCGTAGCTTAATAATAATATTTAATAATAATAGCTTTAATAATAATAAGACCTAAGTTTAGTTAGCTTTTTTTAATACTTATTAAGTCCTAATATTCTCGTTCTTTTTTAATAAAGTATTAATAAGTATATTTTCTTACCCTAAGTAATACTAGATTTGAAAATTAAAGTTAGTTAGGGTACTAGCTTAGTAAGCCTATTATAAGTTAAAGAGACGTTTTATTATAAAGAATAAGAGTAGCTAGTAGTTTATAATAATATTAAATTTTTAATAATAACTAACTAGTTCTATATACTACTTTTCTAAATAAACTACTATTATTAGTATTTTTTTATTATATATAGTATAATTAAGCTCTGCGCTATTTATAATTTTTAAATAGAACGCTATAGGGTATTATAAACTATTATCTATTTATTATTAAACTAAGGCTTTAATATATACTAAGTTTAATATATTAGTTTTTAGGTATATAAATAGCTTAAACTTAAAATAATAAAATATAAGTACCGTTATAAGGGCTAGCTTTAGTATTTTAAACGTAATATTATAATTAGTATTAAATTAAAAAAATATACTTTTATTAATTAGCTTTATTAATAATTTAGCTAAGTACTTATAGTCTTTTATAAACCTCTTATAAAAATTATAAAAGTTAAAAAACGATTAAATACCCTTAAGTAATATAAGCGGCTTTTAGTTTTTTATAATAAAGACCTTATCCTCGTTAGGTTATATACTATTAGTATTAATAATAAAACCTAAGTATTTTATAATAATAATACTAAATTCGTACTTCTTAATATTAGTTTATAATCTAGCTTTTTATAAGTAATTTAGTACTTTTATAACGTATTTATAATATTATAAGGGGTTATTTAAGAAAATTAGGATATTATTTATATATATAATATAAAAATTATTTAAATACTTTATTAATACGTTATTTATATATTATTAATACGTAACTAGCTTATTATAAAGGCTAAAGGGTAGTACTTTATATTTATATATTCTGTAATAAATATAAAAAGTTATAAAGTTTTTTAAAATAGGGTTAAAATAAATATAATAAAAAGCTTATTTAATATTAAGTTTAGTAAATACCTTAGCTTAGCTTAGCTATATTGATATCTTATTAATTAAAAATAGAGAGTATTAATCTTTTTTTATAATTTTATTTAGCTTTTTAAAGTTAATATAGAATTATAGGTACTATTATACTTTTTAATAAATAATATAAGTAATATAAAAAGCGCGTTACTAAGCTTAGTAAATCCTTTATAAAAGTACTTTAAAAAGTAAGCTTTAATTACTTTTAGCTTAAGTACTAATTATTTATAAAGGGGGTAATAAATAAGCTTTTTTTAACCTCCCTTTATAAGCTTTATTTTATAATTATAATTATAATATAATATTAATATATTACTTATTATTTTATTAAAAACGTTAGTTTAAAGCTTTAGTATTTTTAAAAACTTCGTAATAATAAGGTCTTAAGTCTCTTAATTATTACTTTTTAAGGGGTCCTCCTATCCTACTTACTTATTTATAATTATATAATCTAGTTTATATAATAATATAGAGCCTAGCTTAATATCCTCGCACTTTAAGTTAATCTTAAATATTAAGGTACTAATAAAAATAATATTAAAAGTAATATTAGCTCCTCTATACTAAATAAAGGTCTATACGGGTTTAGTTTTTTTTAAAAAAGTTAATAATATACTAATAAATACGTAATTTATTTTCTAAGTACTTTTAATATTATTAAACTACTATATATATTAATCTCGCGAGCTTTATTATTAATAAAATATCTTAATAAGTTTAAATAGTACCCGCTTTTTTATAATTATTCGTTATATTATACTATATTTATTTTAAATATTTCTTACCGTTACTTAGTATTAATTTAATATTATATATTAATAACCTTAGGGGTATATAAGTCTTTTATATCCCTAATAATAATAAAAGAGGTAGCTTATAATAATAGATCCTCGGGCTATATTAAATACTTATAGTATATATTTAAATTAACTTTATAATACTTAAACTACTTCTACCCTAGGATTAGGTTATAGTATCTTATATTAAGTTAAAATAGGGGTATTTTTCAAAGGACCTAGTAGTTAATATATAAATTCATAATTTATATTATATTAGCGTTTTCTAATCGCTTGGTATTAAATTTAATAATAAAAATAGGGCATAGTAATTTACTAAATAAGGCTATATAAAATTCTTATAATAATAAGGTTACGTAGTTATTTATAAATCTATACTTATTAATTCTTATATTAAATAAGGTTTATAAATAAATTCTATATTTATTAAATATTATTATAAGCTCGATTTTAAAAAGCTACCCCCCTATAAAATTATATAAGTTTATTAAATAAATTACTAATTTTCTATTTTTATACTTATCCCTTAGTTAGGAGGTTACTTATACTAGGGGGCTTAGTTTTTTAAATTTAAAATATACTATTTATTAATAATATTTATAGCTACTATAACAATATTTAGTTTTTTAAAATAGTCCTAGGAGACGTAGCTAGGCTTATTATAAATAAAATAAGTACTACTATTTTTAAGCTTTTAATATAAAGCTTTAAAAATAGTCTTATGGTTTATAGTTTAACTATAAGTACTTTATTTAGTAATACTACTACTTCTATTTTTAATAAAAATAATATAAATAAATATAGTACTTTTAAGGGCCTTATTACTAATTAACAGGGCCTATATTATATTAATAAGCTAAGTAATATACTTAATATATTTTTAAAAAGTTACGTCCTTATTTAAGTACTTTAAAATAGCTTAGTTTTAAAAATAGATCGGGAGCTTATTATAAAAGCGGCACTTTTATTAAAACTTAAAAAACTTATTAATATAAATAAGCTTTATAAAAATAAAGTATTTTTAATAAACGTCCTTAAGGGTAATAAAAAGGGTATTTAGTTTTTAATTAATGTTATTTATAATAATAGGGCTAATATAAGCTAATTTAAGCTTATATAATAACTAGTTTATAATAATAATCTTATTAAAAACTAATATAAAATAAATAAACTTTATTATAATATTACTAACTTTATTAATAATATACTTTAAGTAGTATTTATTAATACTAAAGTTCGCGTTTTTAAAGCGCTTTATAATATATTAAAGTTAATAAAAGAACTTTAGCCCCTTATTATTATTATTTATAAAAATAGGGACGTTAAGTATTTTAAATTTATAAAAAGGCTAGTATACTAAGGCTAATATATTTTTATAACTACCCTATACTTCGAGTTTAGTAAAGTACTACTTTAGTATATAATAAGTATTATTACTACGCTCGCTATTCTTAATACTAGTTATAAAGCCGTTTTTTAGCTACTTAATACGCTTACTAAGTATAGTATTAATATAAAAAGTATAATCTAATTATTACTTAGTATTTTAAAGCTTTATAATAATAATATATATAATTTTAATATTTTTTTTAATTATTTTATAAAACTACTTAATATTATTACTTAATTAGCCCCCCTGATAGAGCAATCTACTAGGGCTATACCGTATATTACGTATTAAAAAAAACTAGGTATATTACGCTCTATACTTAATTACTAATTAAAATAGCTCCTAACCTTCCCCTACTTATTTAGAAAGCGAGCTATACTTACTTTAATATATATAAGACCTCTTAGTACTAGCTTATATAAGTAATTAAATCTTATATTATATACTCCTTCTTATTAAGGGTTAGGGGGCCCTTTATATATTCCTTTATATTTATAATATAGCCCGTATTAGAGGGATTTCTAGTTTTATAAAATATAATTTCTAAGTTAATATTAATATATTAAATCTTAATATTTATATTAACCCGGTTATTTATAACGTTCGTATTATTATTTAACTAAATTTTATATTATTAAAAAGTACTTTACTAATCCTTAAGTATACTTATATTAGTTATAATAGTTATAATATTAAGCTAGCTAAAGAGGGCGCCTAGTTTAAGAGGGGTAAACTTATTAATAAGTATTTTTAGCTTACTAATTACTAACTATATACTAAGAGTAGGGTAGTAGTTTATATATTAATAAGTTTATTTAATAAATTTATTTAATAAATTTCTTTAAAAAATTTATTTAGTAAATTTATTTAGTTTAAATAAAGAATAGCTTTAGGTAATATTAAAAGCGATAAGGATAAAAAAAATCTTTATAAGCTCTAAAGAGTAGTAAATATTAGCCTATTTAGCCCTTTTTTTTAAAAACCTCTATATTATTATTAAAGTTTAGAACCTCTGCGGTTAAGGGCCGTTTCTAATTATTATAGCTAACTATTATAGCTAACTATTATAGCCGACTTTTATTATTAACTTTTTTAATTAGCGCTACTATATAAGTATATTACTTAGCCTATTATTAATAAGTAGTAGGGTAGCTTACTTATCTTGAATTATATAGCGGTTTTTATATTAAAATTACTATATTATATTAAGCGCATACTTAGGGTATATTATACGTATTATATAATTAAAAAGTATACCATATTATATAATTTCCTTTAAAAGCGTAATCCCGTTAAGGTCGATCTTTTATATTTATAAAGCTGGAAAAAAACTATTATATTATTTAATTAGCTAACTATAAAAATAAGTACTTATTTAAAGTAGTACTAAGTAATACGTATTTTTAACTAGCTCTTAACCTAGGCCTAAAAAGTAGCGCCCTTATTTTAATTATATAAATCCTAAATAAACTTAAAGTTAGTATTATATTATTTAATATTACTAAAAAAGCCTTTATTATAAATCTAAATAGGGAATACGAGCTCGTTAATAATATAATAAAAATACTTAAGTTAATTAGCCTATATAATAAAGAGTTTTGCTATTGCGGTAGTACTATTTAGCTATTAAGGTAGTAACTTACGTTTTATACTAATAAGGGCCTACTATCTAAACTCTAAATGTTTTAGCCCCGCTATACTTACCTACGGGCTACTTAGTAAATATGCGCCGTAATTATATAAAATAGCTATAAGTACGTACGGTTATAATTACTTATAATTATAATTATATAAAGTAGCTACGGGTACGTACGGTTATAATTACTTATAGTTATAATTACTTATAGTTATAATTTTTTATAGTTATAATTACTTACTTAATTACCTATTTAATTATCTTTTTTAATAAGTAATTATAATCGTAGGTAATTATAATTATATATACCCGTAACTACTTTACATAATTATAACTATAGGTATTTATAACTATAAGTAATTATAACTATAAGTAATTACGCTAAGTAGCCCGTAAGTATATATAGCGAGTACAGGTATAGAGTAATAGCCCGAGCTCTATAGCTATAAGCCCTTATTAGTATAAAAAGTAGGTTACTACCCGAATAGCTAAGTAGTACTGCCCTAATAGCAAAACTCATAATAAAAAATAAGAACTATTCTATAAGCTAGTTAGAGAGATCGACCCCGGGGTTAGATATAAAGAGTTTAGTATTTTATTAATATTTATAATACTCTAGTACTACTTATATAAGTAATAACCCTACTAAAAATTATTAATATAAAGAGATATTTACGCTCCTTAGCTCTTATTTTAAATTATAATATTTAATAAAAGGGGTATATATATTTAAGTTATATTAATTATTTTATATAGTTAATTAATTAGCTATTACTTAGCGTTACGCTTTTTTTTTAATAAGGGTAGTTATTAATATAGCGGATTAATAAGTTAAAATATTATTATTTTATTTTTAAAAAAGGAATTATAATAGACGTTAAGTAGTATTATAAAAGGGAACTTAAAGTAGGTCGAAACGCTATTATATTAACTTAATAAATATAACTTAATATAAAGAGGGGAAAAGTAAACTAGTAAGTAGAATTTAGGGCGCTAGGTATTTAAGCCTAGCGGTCTAATAGTTATATAACCCATAGGGGGTTTATTAAGTACCTAAGGCCTGGGCGCTAAGGGGCCTAGTGCCTAGCGCCGTAACAAACTAGCCTAACTTTTTTACGAAAAACTAACGCTTATATAGAGATTTAAACCCTTAGCCCTTATAATTAAGGAATTATATAGTTAGTAATCCCGACTACTATATTATAAACCTATTTAATAGAAATTATTAACCTTTTCTCCCTTATATATTACTTTACTCGATTCTAAATAATAATTTAGACCTTTTAGGAAAAAATATAAATAATTCGACTAATATAGGTATAAATAGTACTAAAAAGTAGCTATATAGTGGTTTTTTTTTCGGCCTTATAAACATAAAAGATCGACCTTAACAGGATTACGCTTTTAAAAGAAATTATATAATATAATATACTTTTTAACTATATAATATGCGCAATATATCCTAAGTATGCGCTTAATATAATATAATAAATTTAATATAAAAACCGCTATTTAATTTAAAATAAGTAAGCTACCCTTTACGTAGCGGCGCCGGTTAAAAAGGTTAATAGTAAAGGTTAGCCGTAATAATTAACTATAATAATTAGCTACAATAGTTAGCTATAATAATTAGAGGCGGCCCTTAACTATAAAAGTTCTAAACTTTAATAATAATATAGAGGTTTCTAAAAAAAGGGCTAAATAAGCTAATATTTACTACTCTTTATATTAAAGCTTATAAAAATTCTTTTTATCCTTATTACTTCTAATATTACCTAAAGCTACTCTCTATTTAAACTAAACAAATCTACTAAATAAATCTACTAAATAAACTTATTAATATATAAACTACTACTTTACTAAAAATACCCGTTAATAAGTCTACCCCTCTTAGGCTAGGCGCCCTCTTTAGCTAGCTTAACGCTATAGTTATTATAACTAATATAAATATACTTAAGAAGTAGTAAAATACTTTTTAATAATACGGAATTTAGCTAAATAATATTATAAGTATTATAAATAGCTGGGCTAATATAAATACTAAGATCTAGTATATTAATATTAACCTAGTTATAATAGTTATAATAAATAAGCTAAAAATATATAAAGTTAGGGTAATAAGTTAGTACTTTAAATAGCTTTTATAAGACCCCCTAGGTAATAATAATACTTATATAAAAAAACAGATTATACTAAACCTAATTACTTACGTAGGCTAGTACTAAGAGGTCTTATACGTATTAAAATAAGTAAAGCTTACCCTATAGGCAGGTAACAGAAAGTTAAGAGCTATTAATAAAAAGGAGATAATAATCGAGTTAATTAACTACTATTTTAGTTAGTAGTTAGGTATAGAGCGTATTATACCTAGTTTTCCCTAATACGTAATACATAGTGCGGCCCCGGCGGATTGCTCTATTAGGGGGAAAAAGTGGCTATATAATACGGGTTCTATAGTCTATATTACTAATAATATAGATTTATTTAAAAATTACGATAATAGGGACGATTTACCCCCTATTCGAACCAGACCTAGCCTAATATACCTATAGGGTATTAGGGACTTAATTTTACCTATCTATTTATAGGGTAAAATTATACTTATAAAGTTAAAAAATACCTTATATATTCTAGAATTCCTACTTAATATCTTTTTAAGTATATTATACTATAAAAATAGTAAATATATTAAAAAGAATTATTTAGTAGATTCTAAGGGTAATGTATTTGCTTACTTATATTTTAAAAAGTATAGATTTTTCCTAAATATTGCTTAAAAAAATCAAAGACCTATAGGGTACTAACAAAACAATTTAGACCCTAAAAATCAGTATTTAGATCTAAAAAAGATTTTAAAATCCATCCAAAATTCTCTTTATAATATTATTATTAATAATAGTAATATAAAGAAAAATACTAATTATTTATCTAAAAAGTTGGATAATTAGGCCTATATAATTACCTAAGAATAGTACGAAAAACTAGGTCATCCTTCTTACCCTTATTTATTAGAAATTATAAAAATAACTAGGGGAATTCCTTTAAATAAAATAAAGGAAAAAGACCTAAATTACCCAAGCTATACTACAGCTAAGTTAACTAAGTAATAGCCTAAGATTAACTATGATTGGGTATTATTTCCACTAGAAAGGGTCTATATTAATATAATTAAAATTACCCCTACTACTATTAATAAAAATAATTACGCTATTCCGTTTACGGATAATTTTACTAGTTTTCGAGATATTAAATTCTTAAAAACTAAATAGAATATAATTAATATTCTCAAAAATAAACTAGAATTTTATTTTAACTAGTTTAATTTCTACCCTAAGTATATACGCTTAGATAATAGTACGGAATTTAATATAGGAGAATTATTACCCTATATTAACAAAAAAGGCATTATTTTAGAGCCTTTAACGCCCTATATACCCGAGCAAAATAATATAGCTAAAAGGACTAATAGGGCCCTTATCAAAAAAGCTAGAACTATTTTATTAGTAAAAAGATTACCCCTATATTTATAGGACGTAATTTTAAAAAACTTAACTAAATTAGTTAATTTTACCGCTAATATACGCCTAAAAAAGACCCCTATAGAGGCTTTTCTTAATTATTTCTTTTTAAAAAAAATAATAAGCTAGATTTATCTAATTTAAGAAAAGTCGGCTCTAGGGTACTTATTTATTACCCTACTTAAAAGCGAATTACTTTAAATAAAATATATACTTATACTTAAAATAGTATATATTTAGGAAAAGAGGGTAATAATATATATATTATATATTACCCTTCTAATCTTTTTCGATCTTAATTATTACGAACTTTGTACATTCGATTTATTTAAAATAATAAAATAGAGGGGGTAAAAAGCGTAAATCCTCTTTTATATTCTAAAAATTTTAATAAAATTAAGGAAATTTAGGAAATACTTATTAAAATAGAGGTATTAATTCTTAAATTATCTAAGGAAGAAAATCTAAATATAAAGATTTTACTTAGAATATTACCTTATTTCTAGAGCTTAATATACTAAAATAGGCTCTAAATAGCCTAGAAAAATCAGAATAGTTAAAAGCTATATATCTTAAGCTAGAGGTTATTATTAAAAAGGGTACTTTATTAGCTATAGACTTAAATAAGGTCTATAAAGCTAATAAAAATCTACTATTTATTAGATAGGTTTTTAAAAGAAAAATCAATATTAATACCGGTAATATTAATAAATATAAGGCCCGATTAGTAGTTAGAGGCTTCGAATAACAATATAGAGTAGATTATTTCTAAACTTTTGCGTCTAGAAATAATCCTACTACTTATAGGGTACTTATAGCCCTTTTAGCCCCTTAAAACTAGTATATATACTAAATTAACGTTATTAGTACCTTTTAAAATAAGGATTTATTAAAAGAGGTATATATAGACCTTTCTAATATACCTTTAACTAAATCTTTTGAAAAATACCCTAATTTAAATATTATAAATTAGGGTAAATTAAAAAATTAGTTATTATAGCTTTTGAAAGCCTTATATAGGCTTAAACAAAGCCCTAGACAATAGTAACTAAAGCTAAAGTTTATTCTCAATAAAATAGGCTTTTTACCTCTAAAATCCGACGTAGCTACCTATTTTAACTAGGATTTTAAAAATCCTGCTTTTATTATTACGCACGTCGACGATTTCCTTATATTTAATAAAAATATTAAATATATAAAGGAAATTAAGGGTAAAATATCGAAATATATCGAAATTAAAGACCTAAGTAAAGCCTCGAATTTCCTAAGTATTAAAATTACTAAAAATTAGTCTAATAAGACCATTTCTCTCTCTTAAAGTTATTATATTAAGAAAATTCTTAATAAGAATGATTTTTTGGAAGCTAAAATTACTAATATACTTATAAATCTGGGTATATTAAATAGTAATTTAGGGAACGAAAAAGACGACTATTTATTTCTAAAAGAGCTATTAAAGACCTACTAATACTTAGTAGGGTCTTTAATATATACTATAGTAGTAACTAGGGCTAATTTAGCTTTTTTAGTCTTTTTTTTCTCTTAATACTTCTATAAGCCTACTATTTACCTACTTAAAGTAGTAAAAGGTATTTATAAATACTTTAGTAATATTATTAATTATAATATTACTTATAATAACAATATTAGGCCTATAGAATTAGTAAGCTATATTAATTCTAACTAGGCCGGGTATAAAAGTATTAAAAAATCTATTTTTAAGTACTTATTTATACTAAATAGAGATCCGATTAGCTAGAAGTCTAAAAAATAGTTTACTATAGCACTTTTTATTATAAAAGCTAAATTTAATAAACTTTAAGAAGCTATTTAGGAAGCTATTTAGCTTTAGAATTTATTATTAGAAATAAGTTATTAAATTAAACTTATTACTATTAAACCCGATAATAATAGGGCATTATCTCTTATTTATAATCCTAAATACTACTAAAGGACTAAGCATACTACCCTATATTATTATTATACTTGATAGGAAGTAGAAAAAGAGAATATTAAAGTAGAATATCTCCCTTTTACTATAATACCTACCGATAGGTTAACTAAACCCTTACCTCGGGTTAAATATAAGGAATTCGTTAAGTTAATAGGCTTAAAAGATCCTAATAACCCTATTTAACCTATATTATACTATTACGACCTAATATGCATAACAAGGCCAGGGCCTTGCCCTATAGGACCTACAGCGGCTACTATACTATATATATAAAAATACGGACTTAAAGTAACTCCTTTCGGGATAAAAAAACTATAAATAAGTTACGTAACTATAATTATATAATAAAATAAAGAACGGATACTTATAAATAAATAAGATAAATAATTATAAATAAATAGGACGGATAACTATTTAGTAAATAGTTAAATAATAATAAATAAGAATATTATAAAAGATATTTTTAGAAATAAGACTTATATATAATATAAACTTAAGCCGGGCTTAAGGATAGACTTTTTATAACTTCTTTAATAATTAACTTAATATTAGATCTTACAATTATTTTTAATTGTTTTTACTAAAAACCCCTTTTAATAAAATTATAATTAATTACTAAAGCCTTATTTATTTTATAATTTATAAATATAGTTTTAGGGAAACTATTTATAATTATAATACTATTTACTTAGTACTTATAGCCTTAACTTTTATTAATATACTTATTATAACTAGCTAACTATAATATTTTAATTACTTTTATTTAGTAAATTTACTTTTTAAAAAATTAACTAAATAATATAAATATATTAACTATTAGTAATAATAATATAGCATAGCTTATTAAAGTAGTTATACTTATTATTTAATAATTATATAATATAATACTTAAACTTAAGAATAAGAATAAATAACTTTATACTTAGCTTATAGCGCCCTAATTACCCTTAGTACTTAAAACTAAGTACCCTAAACTAAAACTTTATAATAAGTCCTTAAATACTCTCTAAGGATTTCTTATTTAAACTAGGGCCTATTTACGCTACTATAAGACCTCTTTTATTATTAAAATAAATAAGGTTTACTACGTAGCTTTATTTTTTAAAAAAGATACCCTTACTTAGTTCGAACCTTTTATAAAAAACTATTTTAAAAATAAATATAATATTTAAAATAAAGATATTAAGAAGATTTTTTTAATAACTATGACGAGTTTAAAAAAAGACTTAAAAATTTTTTTAATAACTTTAATAAAAAACGAACTACTAAATAAAGACTTATAACCCTTATATAAAAAGGGTTAGTTAGTAAGTATATATTAAAATTTAAGTAGATTATTTTTAAACTTAATTAGGGTAATAAGGTATTTATATTAGCTTTTTATTATGGCCTAAAAAAAGAAGTTAAAAACGACTTTTTTTAATAAAACCGGCCTAATAAACTCTATAATTATATTAATATAATAGTTAAGATTAATAATTAATTTTACGAATAACGCTTTAAATAAAAAGAATAAAATGCTTAGAATAACCGAGCTAAACTTAATAATAAACGTAAATATAAATTAATAACTATTATAATAGGGTATTATAGCGGACTAATAAACCTTAATATTATTAAAAAGGAATAACTTTACTAAAAAAAGGATTTTAAGTATTATAATTACGATGAACTAAGATATATAGTTAGAGATTACTAATAACTTAAGCGTATTTAATACTAACCTATTTTAAAAAAGCGGGCTAATATTATAAATAAAAAAGTCCTTTATAAGTAACTCTTATAAATAGCCTATTCCCTTTGGGGTCCGGTCCGCCTCATTGGGGGCCATCTTCGCCTTCACGGGCAAGCTGGTCTATCAGGGTTAATATCGAGTTTCTATTGCGTACTTTAACAAGACTTCATAACTAACAACAGCCGGCCACAGCCGGCATAGCCGTTATCGACTATTAACACTAACTAAACTTAAGATACTAATAACCCCGCCGCCGTAATATATTAATCGCCCTCTAAATAGCTAAAAACTACCCCTTACTTTCCGCCCTATTTAATAACTTTAGAATATCCCTTTTAGTCCTTCTTACTCTACTCCTACGCTACGTTTTTAAAATATTAATAATACTCTAGAATTAGTTAGGTATTTTAAGGCTACTATATTATATAAGCTAAGTACTAATTAAGGTAATAACTATATTAATATATATTTTTCCGATTTTTAAGTTAATAATATTTAATCCGTATTCCTTAAAACGATCGTATTATAGTTCGGGGTCCTTTAGTATAATACTTATAGGATTAAACTTCTAGTTATTAAAGAAGTCCTAGGGGTCGACGATAACTAGGCGTCTCGGTATTTTAATAATATATATTTAAAAATAAGTAGACGATTTAATAATCATAGTAATAGGGTAATAGTAATAAATAATAAGGGAAGCGTTTTTTAATTTTAATAAAAAAAACGAGGTAACGAATATATATATATATATATACGAGTTAAAGTTAAAAGTATTAGGGTAAATATCGTAAGGTTAATATTATTTAATAATAATAACGAGGGTATTTCTAATACTACTATTATAAGCTACTATACTTAGAAGGGTAGCTAACTTAGCTAGGTGCGCGGTAGGCTTATAAAGTAGTAGCGTTAAGTACTTAATATTACCATTAATAATCCGTAATTATAAACTTTATAAGAGGGAAAGTTTAAAAAGGTAGAAAATCTAAAAAAAATAGTTTAATAAGATAGTGGGAGTATTTATTAATACTATATATTATTATTGTATAACTAATATTGAGAATCGCCCGAGCAGCTAGTAAAAGTAAAAATAAAAAATAAATAAATAGCTTATTATAATAATAACTATTTCGTTTATTAAAATAGTCAAAAATAAATAGGATAGTACTTAAAATAACCTAAGAATAAGGGACGATCTAGATACGATATTATACTATTTATTAGAACCTTAGTAATAATAATAAAAGAAAAAAAGATACTTACTTATTAACTTTATATTTTTAAAGAAAATAATATTAAATATATTACTATACTCTCTTAAATTTATAAGAATATAAAAAAAAAAGCTAAAACGGACCTTATTACGAGGGATATACTTTATTTTTTAAAAAAATAGATTAAATAAAGACTCCTAGTTAATATAAAAGAGTAACTCTTTAAATTTAAAAAAAGAGGACCTAATATAAAAAAAATTATAAATAGCCTCGTTTATATAGTATAATAAAACTATATAAATTAAAAGCTACTTATTAAATTAAAAACTAACTTAAGCAAAATTCTAACTAAGTTTATTTATATAATAAGATAGGTAAACGTTAATAAGAAATTTATTTATAAAGTTAAAAAATAGCTTAAGGACCTCGTATATAAAAATAAGAACAAAATACTTAAGAAACCGACTCTTAACTTCGGAGTTATAAAAAAAAAGAAAATTAATTTTAATTTTTAAAAAAAAAGATATTAAAATAAGAACTAGCTCTTTTTATTTTGATAAAATAAAATTACTTTATAATTTAGATAAACCTCGTAATATTACTTAACGACGTACTTAAATAAAAATCGATTATAAAGTACTACTTAGTATTAATAATACTAGTTTTAAAAAAAATAATAACGAACTACGGTATAAATATATTTATTTATTTAAAAATAATTAGATTATTTAGTTTTATAAAACTAAAGAATATAAAAAGGTTATAATAACCCCTTATATAAATAAAAACTACTCTCTACTTAACCCCGAGGACCTTTTTTATAAAGAATTATTTTAAATAGAGTATTTAGATAATAAGTATTTTTAATACTTCGTATATAAATAAGATAGTTATTTTTACTTATAAAGATATAATAATAAGCCTATTAAGGATATTTATATAGAAAACTAATTACCTAATTAGATATTATTAAGTTTTAATAATAATAATAAAGTAATATTCGGCCCAGACCCTAGTTTTTTTATAAAATACTTTAATAATAAATATATAGAATAAGAAGATTATAAATATAACTAATATTAAGTTTACTACGTTAAAAAAGCTAAAGCGTAAAAAAAATAATAAAAACTACGTAAGTAAAGTATTTAATAAAAAAAGCGTATATTAAAAAACTAAAAAAGTTAATTATAAAAGAATAATAAAAAATAAAAATAAAAAAAAAGTTCTTATATATAACCTAATAACGTAACGACGTATATTTATAAGTTAACTTCGATATTTATAAATAAGAATTAAATACTATTATTAATAATACTATATAAAAAACCTATATTTTATTAAAAATAGTAAACGAACTTAATTTATTATAAATATAAAAAGATAACTTATATTAATTATAAATAATAAAAAGGGAACGAGTTAATTATAATTATAAATATATTAATTAAGAGACCGTATACCTCTTAATATATATTAATAATTAATAAAAATAACTATAGTATGATATTATAAAGATTAGAAATATTAATATTATTTTAAAAATCTCGTAGTTATAAAAGTATAATTTATAAATAAATTAGATTACTAACTAAGTCTTTTAAGAAAATCTAGTTACTAAACGACTTAAAAAAAAAAAGGGGTTTAAACGGATTTTTAATAGCTCTTAAAAAACGAGAATAAATATAATATATAGCTTTTATTAAAATAATAAAAAGCTCTAAAAAGTTTATAATTAGTACTAACGATTAAGGATCGTAATAACTCTAAATTATACTTAAAAAGTACTAAATATATATAAAATTATTTATAAAACCTAAAAAAATAGGATTTTTAAAATATAATAATTAAAATATAGAAATCGAACTTAAAAAAGGAACGTAACCTAAGTTCTATTTAATATACTTAATAAACTAAAAAAAATAAGAGTACTTTAATAAATATATTAATAAGAAACTTAAGAAGGGATATATTTAACTATCGAATTCTCTTATAAAATTTCTTTTATTTTTTATATTAAAGAAGAATAAAAAATTAAAACTTATTATTAACTATAGAAAACTTAATAAAATTACGAAAAAGAATTACTATTTTTTATTACTTATTATTAAGCTTAGGGATTTATTTTATAAAGCTAACTAATTTATTATTATAAATCTTAAAAAAGTATTTAATTAGATTTAAATTAAAGAAATAAATAAATAAAAAACGGTATTTTAAACTTATAGAAGATTTTTTAAGTACCTCGTTATACCTTTCGGATTTACTAATATTCTAATTATTTTTTAAATAATAATTAATTATATACTCCGGGAATATATTAATATTTTTATTATTATTTATATTAATAATATTCTTAATTTTCCCCCTAATTTCGAAATATATAAGAAATATATTTATATAGTATTTTAAAAGCTTTAAAACGCTAAATTATATATAAAACTCTTTAAGTACGAGTTCTATATATTGAAAATAAACTTCTTTAAATATATTATTATACTAAGATAAATTTATATATAAGTATTAAAAATAAAAGTAATTAGGGACTAGTTTATATTATAAAACGTTAAGGACGTATAAGGATTCTTAGGATTTATTAACTTTTATTAACAATTTTTTAAAAACTATATTAATATAATTAGACTTTTTAATAACTTAATATAAAAGGATATTTTATTTATTTAAGATTTTAAATATAAAGAAGTATTTATTAAAGTTAAGAATATAATCGTTTTTAAACTAGTTATTATAATATTAAACCCCTAAAAACCCTTTAAAATCGAAACTAACGCTTTAAACTTTACTATAAGAGCGGTTTTAAAATAATAAGATAAATAAAAAAAGCTTTATTTATATTACTTTTATTTTAAAATATTCTATAGAACAAAATTAAATTAATAAATCTATAATAAAGAACTAATAATAATTATTAAAATATTTTAAAAATAGAGATTATAATTATTTAGAACTAAATACGAAGTTATAGTTTATATAAACTATAAAAACTTTATAAACTTTATAATAAATAAGAACCTAAATAAATAATAAGTTAAATAGAGCGAGTTCTTATCTAAGTATAATTTCTAAATTATTTATTAAAAAGGTTTAGAAAATAATAAAATAAACGCTCTTAATAAAAGACTTAATTATAAAGTCGCGGTTTCTAAAAAAATATAAGTTATTTTTAAATAAAAAAAGGACGGTAGCCTTATACTAATTACGAAGCTTTCTATAATAGTTAGAAAGATTAATATTAGCCTAATTAAAAAGCTAATTCCTAAGCTTATTATAAAAATTTATAGTATACTAATATACGGTTATTAAAGAGTTATTAAAATGTAAAAATAGATTTATTAATATTATAATAAATCTATTATACGTATTAAAATTATAAAAATAATTAAGGACTACGTAACTTATAAAAAAAGTAAAAATAGCTTATATAAGCTTTATAGCGAGCTATAATTATTATAATTACTAATAGAAATATAATAATTAATTATATAGGACTTTATTATTAAATTACTAAAGTCTAGAGAACTATTTATTAAAATATTATATAATAATACTTTAGTTATAATTAATTAACTTACTAAGTTTACCTATTTTATCCTTTATAAAGAATTAAGTATTATAAAAAACTTAGTATATATATTTACTAAGGTTATATTTTTAAACTACGGTTTATTAAAAGAAATTATTTTTAATAGAGATAAGTTATTTATTTCGAAGTTTTAAAAATTTCTAATTTTGTAACTTAGTATAGATTATAAGCTATTGATATTATTTTATTTATAAACCGATAGATAGATAGAAAAGATTAATTAGATCTTTAAAATATACTTTTATTATTACGTAAACTATAACTAGGATAATTAGGTAGTACTTTTATTAATAACCTAGTTTATATATAATAATATAGTTAGTAAAAGTATAAAAAAATCCCCGTTTTATTTTAATTACGGATTTTAGTTAATAATATATAGAGAAGTATATTAAGGATTTTAAGCTATAAAAGTTATAATAAACGTAAGTAAATTTAAAGAAATTTATAAATAAGCCTTATTAAACCTCGAGTTTATATAATAATATATAAAAAAGAACGCGGATAAATTAAGAATTAAAGAACTATTTTTAAAAAAGGGGGATAATATTTATCTTTTTTATTATAATATTAAAATAAAATAACTAAGTAATAAATTAAACTATAAAAAACTCGGACTTTTTAAAATTATTAAGAAAATCTTATTAATTAATTACGAATTAAGATTACTAAATATAATATAATATTACCCTATTTTTTATATCTTATTATTTAAGCTTATAGTAAAAGTTTACATATAGAAAATTATATTATTATTAAACTAAATTAATTAAAATATAAAATTAAATAAATTATTAACTATAGAATAAAAAATAATAAAAAGGAATATTTTATTAAATAAAAAAACTATGGATATAAAAAAATATATATAAGAACTTATTACGAATTTCTAAAACTCTTAATAACTTTTTAAAGAGTACTAAAATTAAAATTAAATTTAAAACTCCTAGTTATTATAATATCTTAATTAATAATTTTAAAAATATTATTAATTTATATTTTATAAGTTACTAAGGAAGTATTTTTAAAACCCTTAAGAAACTTTTTTAATATAATTTAACTCTTTTTTAAATACTATTCGTTTTTAAAAACGAAGATGTTTTAATTTGAATAACGACTTATTTAACTTAGTCTAAGCTTATTAATAAACCTTAGCCTTTTTTTATAATTCCGTAGCTCTTTTTTAAAACCATAACTTTTTTACTTTTTTTTTATAGTTAAAATAATTAAATTCTATTACTAACTAACTAATTATACCCGATTAGCCTAAACCTAACGAATAAAAATATAATACTTATAAGTATAAATAGTATTAATAAAAGTATTATATAAAATATTTAAATAATAATATATTCCGTAAACCTCGGAATTAAAAAGAACTAAGTAACGGACCCCTTATAAGTAATAATTTAAA
Source organism: Colletotrichum tamarilloi (assembly GCF_030869305.1). Taxonomy (NCBI): domain Eukaryota; kingdom Fungi; phylum Ascomycota; class Sordariomycetes; order Glomerellales; family Glomerellaceae; genus Colletotrichum; species Colletotrichum tamarilloi. The sequence continues at coordinate 20,442 of NW_026849616.1, forward strand.
TAAAGTATTATTTTTATATTTTTATTAAAAAAACGAATAATATATAATAATTTATAACGAGATATAGCTATTAAAAATTTCGATTTTTTAATTTAATCTAATATTATATTAATATATTTTAAAAAAATACTTAACGATTCCCTAATTGAAAAATAAACGACTTATTTATATTATAAGCTTAGAGAACTAAACTTTTAAGAGGAGAAGCTAATATTATAACTTAATATATATAATAAGGCTAGGGCCTTACTCTATAGGACCTATAGTAGCTATTATATTATATATATAGAAATACGGACTTAAAGTAACTCCTCTTAAGATAGAAGAACTATAAATAAGTTATATAGTTATAATTATATAATAAAATAAAGAACGGATATTTATAAATAAATAAGACGGACGATTATAAATAAATAGAATAAATAACCGTTTAATAAATAGTTAGATAATAATAAATAAGAATATTATAAAAAATATATTTAAAAACGAGACTTATATATAATATAGACTTAATCTAGGCTTAAAAATAGACTTTTTATAGCTTTTTTAATAATTAACTTAGTATTAAATTTTATAATCGCTTTTAGCTATTTTTATTAAAAACCCCTTTTAATAAAACTACGATTAATTACTAAAGCCTTACTTATTTTATAACTAATAAATATAGCTTTAGGGAAGCTATTTATAATTATAATATTATTTACTTAGTACTTATAACCTTAACTTTTATTAATATACTTATTATAACTAGCTAGCCGTAATATATACCCCTAGTATAAGTATATATTTTCTTTATATTTTTATAAATATTTTAAGGAAAATACTCTAGGGTACTAAAGAATTTATTATAAAAGGGAACTCGAGGTAGGTTAAAACGCTACTATATTAACTTAATAAACGTAATTTAATATAAAAAAAGAAAAAAATAAACTAGTAAATAGAATCTAGGACGCTAGGTTTTTAAGCCTAGCGGTTTAGTAATTACGTAATTTATAAGGGGTCTATTAAGTACTTAAAACCTAGGTACTAAGGGGCTTAGTACTTAGTACCGTAATATTACCCCCCCCTTTAGTATAAAAAGTACTATTTATAGTACTTAATTCTTTATTTAAATCTTTTATAATTACTTTTTATAAGCTTATAATAAGGGTAGCTACTATATTATTATTAGCTTATAATAAGGCTAGGCTATTATTAGCTATTACCTCTATTTATAATACGAGGTTTTTTAGTAATTTTATAGCTATTAAGTATAGTTTATAAAACGCTTATAGGGCTATTAGTATATAGTAAAAGCTTTTTATATTATATTATATAGGGTCCTTATTATACCCTTTTTAATTAGCTTAATATTATAACTTATTATATTATATTTATAATTTAATTACTTATAAGACTTTATATTTAAGCTCGTTAGAGCTATAAAGGATTAGTAATAGGGGGTCTTAATATTATTTAAATAGGGGGTCCTTTATAGCCTTTCTTAGCTTATTTAAGTAAAAAACTAAGTAAGCTTTACTCCCTATAAGTAGTTTTATAATTTATATACTACTTAGGCTAGTATTAATAATAAACTAGGGGCTAGCCTAAGGCTATTATAATTTATTAATATTTTAGGTTTTTTAATAAGATATATTTATAAATACTTTATTATTAATCTTTAAGTCGTTAAGTTATTAATAATAATTAGCGTACTTTTAGTATTTTATTTAAGTAACCCCTATATTATTTTTAATAATCTCCTAGGCCTTGTAAATACCTTAGGCTATTTTTTCAAGCCTTAGTATAATTAAGCTTCTTTTTAATTAAATTAAAGCGTTAGGTTTTAATAGCTTAATTAAAAAATAATTAAGGTTAATAGCTAAATTTAACTTTATAAAATAATAGCCCCGTAGTTTTATTAAGTTAGGCTATATAAGTAAAGTTTATTATAAATAGTATATTACTTTAGTTATTTTAGTAATAGTTAACTAGGGGTCATAATTATTAAAAAATATATTAATTTAAAATCTCTATTTAACTATTTATTTATAAATAGTTTACTATTAATAACTATAGCTTAATATTATAAAGCTTATATAGTTCTTTTTAAAAATTTAATATAAACTAAGGACCGCGGTTAGAAATAATAGTTTTAAGTAGCCCGAAAATTAGTAATACTTATTTATAAAATATCTTACTTATATTCTATATAGTAGTGGTTTTATAGTAGGGTACTAATATAGCTCTTTTACTTAGTTTATTAATTATAACGTATATTATATCGTAGTTTTTTTAATTAAAAAGTATTATTATAAAATTTATTGAAATATATTATTACGGGTAGTTAGGTATAGGTAGAGGCCTTAGCTCCTCTAGGGGCTTATTATAGGGTTTTTAAGAGTAATAGTATATATAATAGTTTTTAATATATTAATATATATTTACTATAAGGCTAGGTTAGTAATACCGTTACTTAATTATTTTAATTACTTTATTATACCCTAAGTATACTAAGAGCTTTTATTTATATATTTTATAGATAATTATAGTATATAAATTATCTTTTTTAAGTATAACGAGCTTATTATTTATTATAAATAATCCGTTATCCTAAATTTTCTAACGCTCGCAGCCCTTAGTTATTAACGCTTATATTAAAGTAAGTAATATTATTATTAAATTATAGTTAAGCTTTAGTACCTTTTTAATTAGTAAGTACCTCTAAAGCTCGTCCTTTAGTATAAGGGACCTAATTATAAGCTTAGGCTACTATACTGCGTTTTTTAATAATACCTATAGCTTAATAATAATATTTAGTAATAGTAGCTCTAATAATAGTAAGACCTAGGTTTAGTTAGTTTCTTTTAGTACTTATTAAGTTTTAATATCCTCGTTCTTTTTTAATAAAGCGTTAATAAGTATATTTTCCTGTTTTAGGTAATATTAAATTTAAAAATTAAAGTTAGTTAGGGTACTAATTTAGCGGGCTTATTATAAGTTAAAAAAATACTTTATTATAAAGAATAAGAGCGGCTAGTAGTTTATAATAATATTAAATTTATAATAATAATTAACTAATTTTGCACGCTATTTTTCTAAATAAATTACTATTATTAATATCTTTTTATTATATATAGTATAATTAAGCTCCGCGCCGTTTATAGTTTTTAAATAAAACGCTACGGAGTATTATAAACTATTATCTATTTACTATTAAACTAAGGCTTTAATATATACTAAGTTTAATATATTAGTTTTTAAATATATAAGTAGCTTAGGCTTAAAATAATAAAATATAAGTACTATTATAAGGGCTAGTTTTAGGGCCTCGAATATAATATTATAATTAGTATTAAATTAGAAAGGTACGCTTTTATTAATTAACTTTATTAATAGTTTAGCTAGGCGCTTATAGTCTTTTATAAACTTTTTATAAAAATTATAAAAACTAAGGAACAATTAGATACCCTTAAGTAATATAAGTAGCTTTTAATTTTTTATAATAAAAACCTTATCTTTATCGGGTTATATATTATTAATATTAATAATAAAACCTAAGTATTTCGTAGTAGTAATATTAAATTTATACTTTTTAATATTAGCTTATAATCTAGTTTTTTATAAGTAATCTAGTACTTTTATAACGTACTCGTAGTATTATAGGGGGTTATCTAAAAAAATTAGGATATTATTTATATATATAATATAAAAATTGTTTAGATACTTTATTAGTATATCGTTTATATATTATTAATACGTAGCTAGTTTATTATAAAAGCTAAAGGGTAGTATTTTATATTTATATACCCCGTAGTAAATATAAAAAGTCGTAAGGTTTTTTAAAATAAGGTCGAAGTAAATATAATAAAAGGCTTATTTAATATTAAGTTTAATAAATACTTTAGCTCGGCTTAGCTACGTTAATATTTTATTAATTAAAAATAAAAAGTACTAATCTTTTTTTATAATCTCGTTTAGCTTTTTAAAATTAATATAGAATTATAAGCTATTATTATACTTCTTAATAAATAGTATAAATAATATAAAGGGTACGTTATTAAGCTTAATAAATCCTTTATAAAAGTACTTTAAAAAGTAGGCTTTAATTATTTCTAGCTTAAGTACCGATTATTTATAAAAGGGGTAGTAAGTAAGCTTTTTTTAACCTCCCTCTACGAGCTCTATTTTATAATTATAACTATAATATAGCGCTAGTATATTACTTATTACTTTATTAAAAATATTAGTTTAAAGCTTTAGTACTTTTAGAAGTTTTATAATAATAAAGTCTTGGGTTTTTTAATTATTACTTTTTAAGAGGTCCTCCTATCTTATTTACTTATTTATAATTATATAGTTTAGTTTATATAATAATATAGAGCTTAGTTTAATATCCTTATATTTTAAGTTAGTCTTAAATACTAAGGTATTAATAAAAGTAATATTAAAAGTAGTATTAGCTTCTTTTTATTAAATAGAAGTTTATATAGGTTTAGTTTTTTTTAAAAAAGTTAATAGTATATTAATAAGTGCGTAATTTATTTTCCAAGTATTTTTAGTATTATTAAATTACTATATATATTAGTTTTATAAGCCTTATAGTTAATAAAGTATTTTAATTAGTTTAAGTAGTACCCGCTTTTTTATAATTATTTATTATACTATATTATATTTATTTTAAATATTTCTTACCGTTACTTAATATTAATTTAGTATTATATATTAATAACTTTAGGAATATATAAGTCTTTTATATCTTTAATAATAGTAGAGGGGGTATTTTATAATAGTAAAACCTCGGGCTATATTAAGCGCTTATAGCGTATATCTAAGTTAACTTTATAATACTTAAACTACTTTTATTTTAAAATTAAGTTATAGCGCCTTATATTAAGTTAGAATAGGGGTATTTTTAAGAAGACTTAGTAATTAATATATAAGTTAGTAGTTTATATTATATTAATATTTTTTAATTACTTATTATTAAATTTAGTAATAAGAATAGGGCGTAGTAATTTATTAAATAGGGCTATATAGAATTTTTATAATAATAAGGTTACGTAGTTATTTATAAATCCGTACTTATTAACTCCTATATTAAATAAGGTTTTTAAGTAAATTCTATATTTATTAAATATTATTATAAGCTCGATTTTAAAAAGCTACCCCCTTATAAAATTTTATAAGTTTACTAAATAAATTACTAATTTTCTATTTTTATACTTTTCTCCTAGCTAAGAAATTATTTATATTAAGGGGCTTAGTTTTTTAAATCCGAGACGTATTACTTATTAATAATATTTATAGTTATTATAATAATATTTAGCTTTTTAAAATAGTCCTAAGAGATATAGTTAGGCTTATTATAAATAAAATAAGTATTATTATCCTTAAGCTTTTAATATAGAGTATTAGGGATAGTTTTGTAGCTTATAATTCGGCTATAGGTACTCTATTTAGTAATACTACTACCTCTACTTCTACTTTTAGTAAGTATAATATAAGTAAATATAGTACTTTTAAGGGCCCTATTACTAATTAATAGGGGTTATATTATATTAATAAGCTAAGTAACGTACTTAGTATACTTTTAAAAAGTCGCGTCCTTATTTAAATACTTTAAAATAGTTTAGTTTTAGAAATAAATTAAGAACTTATTATAAAAGCGGTACTTTTATTAAAACTTAGGGAGCTTATTAACGTAAATAAGTTTTATAAAAATAGAGCGCTTTTAATAAACGTCCTTAAGGGTAATAAAAAGGGCGTTTAGCTTTTAATTAGTATTATTTATAATAATAGGGTTAGTATAAGCTAATTTAAGCTTATATAATAGCTAGTTTATAATAATAATCTTATTAAAAATTAGTATTAAGTAGATAAACTCTATTATAATATTACTAACTTTATTAATAACGTATTTTAAGTAGTATCCGTTAGTATTAAAGTTCGCGTTTTTAAGGTACTTCGTAATATACTAGAGCTAATAAAGGAACTTTAGCTCTTTATTATTATTATTATTTATAAAAGTAAGGATATTAAATATCTTAAACCTATAAGAGGGCTAGTATACCGAGGCCGGTATATTTTTATAACTACCCTATACCTCGAGTTTAGTAAAGTACTATTTTAATATATAATAAGTATTATTATTATACTTACTATTACTAATACTAGTTATAAAGCTATTTTTTAGCTATTTAACGCGCTTATTAAGTATAATATCAATATAAAGGGTACGGTTTAACTACTTTTTAATATTCTAAAGCTTTATAATAATAATATATATAACTTTAATATTTTCTTTAGTTATTTTATAAAACCGCTCGGTACTATTACTTAGCTAGCTAATTATAAAAATAAGTACTTATTTAAAGTAGTATTAAGTAATATATATCTTTAGCTAGTTCTTAACCTAAGCCTAAAGAGCGGCGCCCTTATCCTAATTATATAAGTCCTAAATAAATTTAAAATTAGTATTATATTATTTAATATTACTAAAAAGGCCCTTATTATAAATTTAAATAGGGAATACGAGCTTATTAATAATATAATAGAGGTATTTAAGTTAATTAGCTTATATAATAAAAAGTAAAAGCTACTCTATGGGCTAGTTAAAAAAATTAACCTCGGAGTTAAATATAAAGAGTTTAATATTCTTATTAGCGCTTATAATATTCTAATATTACTTATATAAGTAATAACCTTATTAAAAGTTATTAATATAAAGAAATATTTACGCTCCTCGGCTCTTATTTTAGATTATAATATTTAGTAAAGGGGGTATATATATTTAGGGGGTATTAATTACTTTACGTAGTTAATTAATTAGCTCTTACTTAGTATTACGCTTCTTTTTAATAAGAATAACTATTTATTATAATAAGTTAAATAAATTAAAATATTATTATTCTATTTTTAAAAAAGGAATTATAATAAACGTTAAGTAGTATTATAAAAGGGAACTTAAAGTAGGTTAAAACGCTACTATATTAACTTAATAAATATAACTTAATATAAAGAGGAAAAAAGTAGACTAGTAGGTAGAATCTAGGGCGCTGGGCTTTTAGGCCTAGCGGTCTAGTAGTTACGTAACCTATAGAGGGTCCGTTAGGTACCTAAGGCCTAGGCGCCAAGGGGCCCAGTGCCCCGCGCCGTAACAAATTATTCTAAGGTACTATAAAATTGTTCTAGGGTACTAAAAAACTATTCTAGGGTATTAGAAATCTACTCTAGGGTACTTAGTTAGCTATTTTAATATAGCTAATAAGGTAAAAGAGGGAGTATTACGAAGATAACTTTATTTACCTTATTATTCGCCTTATTATCAATATTACGTAAGCAAACCATATACTATATTAATCTACGATTTCTATAGATTATTATAAGTATTAATTATATAAGCAATACTGCTTATATAAGCTTACGTAAGTAATAGAAAGTATTAGAAAGTAACTAAATAAGCTAGAATTTTCTCGAGACGGAATTACGTACTACGATTACGTATTTATTTATATATACGCTTGTTAATTATATTATAATTAATAAGTAATAGAATATTCTAATAGGAGGTTTTTATACTTATATATAAGTATATATTTACCTACCTAGACCTTTTGTTAAGTAAGTAACTTCTTATATAGTAATTTAACTATATTACTCTCTTTACTATAAAAACCTCTTTATATACGCTTATTTCCCTTATATTTATATATTCTTACTTCTTTATAAATATTTCCTTTTTATATTCTTTTATAAGAATATCCCGTATTACTTCGTTAAAGCTATACGTATTAGAATATTAGCCCGGTTATTTATAATATTTATAATATTACTTAGCTAAATTCTGTATTCTTAAAAAGTACTTTACTAATCCTTAGGTATACTTATATTAGCTACGAGAGTTATAGCGTTAAGCTAACTAAAGAGGGTACTTAGCCCGAGAGGGGTAAACTTATTAATAAGTATTTTTAAATAAGGTTCTTATTAAAATAGTATTTTAATTAGCTAACCTCTTAACTAGTTATTTAACTAGCTATTTAAGTAGTAGTTTATATATTAATAAGTTTATTTAATAGATTTATTTAGTAAATTTATTTAGTTTAAATAAAGAGTAACTTTAGGTAATATTAAAAGCGATAAGGATAAAAAGAATATTTATAAACTTTAGTATAATAAAAGAATAGTAAATATTAGCTTATTTAGCCCTTTTTTAAAAAACCTCTATATCGCTATTAAAGTTCAGAACCTTTATAGTTAAAAAAGGCTATTTTTAATTATTATAGCTGACTATTATAACTACTTACTATAGCTAACTTCTACCGTTAACTTTTCTAATTAACGCTACTATATAAATATATTACTTAGCTTATCGTTAGTAAGTAGCTAAAGAGGGTAGCTTATTTATCCTAAATTAAATAGTAGTTTTCGTATCGAAATTACTATATTATATTAAGTACGTATTTAAGATATATTATATATATTATATAGTTAAAAAGTATATTATATTATATAATTTCCTTTAAAAGCATAATCCCGTTAAGGTCGGTCTTTTGTACTTATAAAGCTAGAAAAAAACCACTATAAAAAAGAACTTTTTAAAAAGCAAAGCTTATATAAAGGACTCTATAAGCTTTAGTTTTATAATATACTTATACTTATATTATAGCCTTGCTAATTAAGTACTTATAACTTAATCTCTTATAACTATAAAAAAAAAGGATATATATAAAATCGGATACTAAATATTAAGTTCGTAACGAAAAGTTATTAAAAATAAGTTAATTAATAATACTTTATAAAACCCTTTTTATTTAACTTAATATAACTCTTAAGAAAAAGATATAGTATTATAACCCTCGGTAATACGTTACTAAAGGATTACTAAAATCTAGCTATATAGGGAGAGTAACCTATATAATATTAGTAATAGTAATAACGGCTTTAGTATATATTTTTAAAGCATAATAATTAATAATAATATTACGCTTAGTAAGTAAAAAGCGGGGAGGCTTTATACGTATACTTAGCTAATTATTTAAAATAAGGTTATTAACCTTATTAATATTATAATAAGTAAGAAGAAGGCGGTCGAAGTTATATAGGTTATTATACGTATTAATAATAGTAGTTTATAAAGCGTTTGCTACTTAGTTATTACTAAGAGCTATAATAAGAGGTATAGTTTATCGAGATAGTAAGAGTATCTATTAATACTATGTGTTAATACTATATAACCGATATCGAGAATCGCCCGAGCAGCTAGCAAAGGTAGAAATAAAAAATTAAATAATAAGAGGTATAATAAGAACTATAATAAAAGGTATAATAAGAGCTATAATAAGAAGTATAACGAGAGTTATAATAAAAGGTATAATAAGAAGTATAATAAAAAGTAAAATAAGAAGTAAAATAAAAGGTGTAATACTGTTATTATTAATAATAAGTTAGGGATAAGGGACGTTATTTGAAATAATATTATTAATTTCTTAGTTAAGCTAAAGGGCTAAGGTAACGTTAATATTTATAAAGAACTTATTAATATTAAATTATTTATTATAATTTATAACTTTAACTTTAAATTAAATAGTAACTATATCGAGCTATTATAAAGTTTTTATTTAAAGCGGGAGGAGCGTAATATTAGTTTTATTAAAATTTAAAATAATATAATTAAGGGCTAAAGAACCCTTATTTATATTAAAAAGAGCGGTATAAGTAGGGGTTAATAAGTTATTAATATTAAAATAGTAATACTTATTATAATACTAAATAAGAAAACCTTTTAAATTATTAAAAAAAATTTCAAAATTAATATCCTCGTACTAAGACTTATTAAACTTAAACTTAAAGTCGTCCGGCTCGTTTTTATTATTAAAAATATAGTTAGTAATAAAAATACGCTTTTTAATAAGAGTCCGAGTCTTAAAACTATAAAAAATAAGAGTAGTACTATATATAATAATAATATAAATAAGTACTTTATTTATTAAGTACTTAGTAACGCGCTTATAAAAAATTAAAAAATTAAAAAACTCCTAAATATATATAATAATAACGCTTTAAGGAGTCTTTTTATAATACTAAATTAAAGTATTAAAATAATTTATAAAATAGTTACGTAGCTATTATTATAAAAATAAGCCGGCTAAAGGTAATTAAAATAAGAGATAATCTTAGTTTTATTATTAATATTAAAAATACTAATTTAAAAAATATCTAAATTAGTAAAAAGAAATATTTATTAAATAATTATTAATAACTTATTATAATTAAGATTAAGAGGTTTAAATATTTATAATTAATAACGAGCTCTTAAAGAGTAGCCTACTTAAAATAGACTTTCTTCTTTTTATTACTTATTAATAAGTTAATAATATAAGTAATAACTTCTTTTTATATATTAATAATATAGCTAAAAGTATAAAGAACGTAGCCGTATTTATAAGAATTAAAACTACTTTATACTTTAATATTATAGAACTTTATAAAAGTATTTCAAATAAACTAAATAGTACTATATAGCTCCTTAAGAACTTAAAAAATATTATTAACTTAATATTTTAATAACGGATTAATAAGGACTTAACGATTTATAACAAAATACTTCTTCTTATTAATTTAATAAATAATATACTTAGTAATATAAGTATTAGTAATATAAACAAGCTCGTTAATATTATAATATATACTAGTTAAGTAGTATGTGGTGGTTTTTTTTCCGGCTTTACAGGCACAAAAGATCGACCTTAACGGGATCACGCTTTCAAGGGAAATCACACGATACAGTACACTTTTTAACTACACAATACGCGCAATGTATCCCAAGCACGCGCTCAACGCAATATAGTGATTTCGATACGAAAACCGCCATTCAATTCGGGATGGGCAAGCTGCCCTCTTCG
>NW_026849617.1:0-31229 GCF_030869305.1 Colletotrichum tamarilloi
CGATCCCAATACGAAGTTCGCGAACATCAGGGATATCCATCGGGCTCAAATCGAAGCGGGTGAAAAGGAGGTTATCACGGCTGAATCCAGCGACTCTGAATGCCCTAGTGAGGCTGGCAGCTGTATTTTAGTGGGTGTGGTTGAGGATCAATAGTTAATAGTAATGAGGAGGTTGGGTTGTGATCCCATCGTTTTTGTGGTGCCAGAAACAGGGGGGTGCCAGGAAGTGGGTATGTTGACTTACATGCAAGCAGGACGTTTTTACACAATGCTCACGGAACCCTTTCTTCCATCCAAATCTATTGCACGAACTATGTAAGTTCCATACTAATGACTTCTATCGAGAGCACATAAATCTATAAAAAGTTTTATGAGGTCAACAGGAATGGTTGCAGGCAATCGTAAGGGCTGAAGTGAGGCAATTAGAAGGGAAACGCTGCCAAGGTAATCGAATATCTCTGCCAAACCTCGACATTGTCCATTCATAAGTGCCATGTTGGAGCTACAACAGATTTTTGACACTATCATCTTCTCGTTAATCTCATATACTCGAATCTCAAAGTGGAATACCAAGGGGGCTCGGGGCTCTTAGCTAATCGGATTCCATCTATAACTTTGAACAGTACGCCCATCAACTCCATGTCGACAGCGTTTTGCAAAGGTCTTCATGTCGTAAGCCTGTCAATGCGTGCAAGGAGACGAAGGGGGTTTGATTCTTATGTATTGGCGCTTTCAAGTTGTCTCTAAATTTACATGTTGTATGCAAATAAAATGCGCGGGAGTAGCTCAAAACCTACCAAGTTGACGAGCAAGAATTTGATTCCAGAGATTTCGATGTCGCCAAGACGCCAGAGTGTTCGCATCTCCGAATTGCTTGACAGTAGTGTTGGTTTGTAATCGAACTGAAGAGAGTGCTTTGAGTATGTCTTGGGTGTTCAATACAACAATGGTCAGGGTTTAAGGTGTGACAGATGATCTCGTATTATTGTTGTCTTTGAGTTTCGGTGGATGAGAAATGCCCGATTCAACAAGGAGACGAATGGAGAGTGAATATGCCATGTTCAGTCTGCTAAGTCCATCATGTTTGCTGCAAAAGCGACCGATGCTCGATAAGAGAATGAATGGCTCAACACGGGATGCTTGCCCATATCCAGACCAAGGGAAGTCACAAACCCAACACCGGAACCCAAGTTGATAGTGATACTACGAACTAGCGTACTTGCGTGAAGAAACGATGGAAACCGCGAGCTGTTTCAGCCATTGCCTCCTTGCATAAGTCTAGTTGATACTCCACTGTCAAGACACTGCTTTAAAGTCTTTCCACAATTACTTCTCTAGATGCGCAACAAGTTAACGGTACCCACATGGGATAAGCCAGTGACATGCATTAGTAGATAGCCTTCAACATCTAACGCTCATGTTCACCTACGTTACTTGTTGCCTTATTGGAACGTGTCTGTAGTTGAAGTCCGATTGCAGTATGCGGTACTATTCTCTCTGGCAGTGATTTCGCCGAGTCTAATGGCAATATGGTTTAGGCCAGCGCTCCTAAATCAGTAAGTGTCACTCACGACACAGGAACGGAATGCGAAATCAAATGCGAGCACACAAGCAAGTTGCCTGTACTTAAAAGAACGGCCATACCGAAGAACTGGAACCCACCCGTTTACCCTGAAATAGATTCGGTGACGAAATACATCAGGCGAAACGCATCAGCCGGGAACCATGTTCAACGCCCAGCCCTACCTCACGATTAGCCCAGTTGTGCATCGCCTTGGCGATTTGCTGAGCCTCCCAATGAGCAGAGTTTTCCCCTGTCTGCATTGACAATCTGAGACGACATCCGCCATGCGCCCTGCCAGCTGACCCGGACTCGGGGCCGCGGATGATTTGCCGCTTTCTTACCTACCTGACTCGGGCCACATCCTTGCACAGATCTTGAACTGCCCGTTGAAGAAGGTAGGATGAGGGCAGAGAGAATTCTGTCAGAAAACCAGAGGGACGAGACGGACGGCAGATTTTCTCTCTCCGCTCGTGTTTGGAATTGTCGCGAATTGCCGTGCCGGCAAACCAAGCCGTTGATGAGATTCCTCCCGTGCAGCGTTCCTGCGGAAAGGCGTTGGGAGTGCCATCTCGTCTAATACATCTCCAATTCTCGCTTGTTTTCCCAGCTGAACCGGAATGTGACCTAAGCAATTTAGTTTTTTGACTTCGACGCTAAAGCAGGGTTATCGACTCATCTATCCTTGCAATGTTAGTTTAACAGAGACGCGAGGCGCAGGCTGCTCAAAACCGAGCGCGAGCTGTTCAATCTGGGTCCCCTTGACCCACGGCGAACTCAACCTCACATCACCGAATAATGTTCTTCGATCTCAACGGGCACAGTCAAGAGCCACGAGACAGAAGGAATCGTATTTGCAATCTCTCTGACAAGTCGCAGAAATTACCCAGCATACGGTCAAGCGGCAAAATTGTCAGCAAAGCATGAGCACAAAACCCAGCCAAGATCAGTTTGACTTCGAGTCATTGCTCTTGCTTGGCTCGTTCATCCCCCCACAACGTGGACACAGGCACAATGATATGATGCCACGCTACGATTGTTCGATAATGGTAGTCCGGAATCTGTCACTCCCAGCTAGATGGCTCCGCTTTCCTGACACAAGCAGCGCTGTCGAGACTGGACGCAACGACGAGATCTTCTTCCATTCTTCTAGAAGGCCATCAATCTGCCCCGGGTTCACCATCTGAAACTAGGGAGAACCCTACAGCGCGCCAACACCTTTGCGTGATCATCGTCTCATCCTTACAAGTCGATCGTCGGCACCTGCATACTCGCAGGGAGCCTAGCCCTTTCCCCGTAGTGCCGGGTGCATTGGCTATCTGTAGGTAATGAACTAGGCTGAGAGGGTGGAGAGGAGGTGTTGCGATGTCATATCTCAGTTGTCATCCCCCACACTCCGAGTGGATGCGCGTTTTATGTCCTTTCCTTTCTCAGCTTCTTTCTTGTGCCTCTTTAGTTTGTGATACCCGCCGCGAGTTGCCCGGCTGCTCTTTGATATTCTTTTTGCCTTTTCTCGACGTCATCAAACGCGCAACGGCTGGTCTGTGTCTTGAGCCTTCTTCGACATCCGAACATCGCTTGGGCGAAGGAAGTAACCCCTTTTGGCCGGTCAAATGGGGCGGCCGGAGGACTATGGCCAGACGATCAACGCGGTTATCTGGTCTCAGGTTGGAGCGTCGCTATTCTTTCTGTGCCTACGGTTATACTGCAAATTTAAGAAACGCAGTGGACTCTGGTGGGACGACCATGTTCTCATAGCATCTTGGGTTCGTTCAGTCTCTGCACCATATGTCAGGACCCTCTTACTGACGACAATATTGTGTTAGGTCACCTTGATGATTGCATCAGCATTAACAACGTGGAACGTGTCCCTCGGCTTCGGCAAACATGTGTACCAAATCAATCCAGTAAACTTCCCTCAGATCGGCTTGAACGGCAATGTCATCAGTACGATATCGATTACATCGGCGGTGTGGAGCAAAACATCCTTCGCGATGACTTTACTCCGAATCGAGGAGAAAGGTTGGACAAGAAACTTGATATGGGGTGCGATTATATCGATGAACGTCCTTATGGGCCTCAACGCTATGGCTGCTTGGGTGCAGTGTACCCCGATCGAAAAGTACTGGCTTCCCCAAACACCAGGAAAGTGCTGGAGTCCGAAGGTAGCAGCTTACTACGGGGTATTTGCTGCAGGTATGGCTTGACAACAGTTGCTCAAACAAATTCTTTTTCTAACACCTGACAGGATATTCTGCTCTAATGGACATACTGCTCGCCATGCTCCCATGGAAATTGATATGGGGACTTCAAATGAAGATGAAAGAGAAGATTGGTGTCGGCATTGCCATGAGTATGGGACTATTGTAGGTCTAGTCCTTTGGGCTGTGTTACACTGCTTCATCTAACCTGGCAACTAGCGCTGGCGGGACCTCGATTGTCAAGTGCACGACGATTCCTACTCTGCTTTCTGGAGACTTTACATGTAAGCAACAAGGTACCGAGAGGCGGCGATACAAGAGACTAGACTGACTTTCTCTTGAAGATGACGGTAGCGACCTCGTCATTTGGGGAACCGTGGAATCAGGTGTAACGATCATGGCGGCCTCCATACCTGTCCTCCGTGTCCTCATCCGCGACGTTGCAAGTACTGCTCGCAAGTACTACGGCAACTCAGCCACCCGTACCAATGGGTCTCGATTCGGCGGAGGCCTCACGCGTACCAACACAGTAACTGTAACAACTTCGACAACACGAAAGGGTTCTATTAGGAGGAAATGGGACAAGCTCGCCGATGATCGGAGCGATAAAAGCATACTTGGGGTCGAGTCGGAACCCGGGTTTGGCAAGATCGTCAGGACAAACGAAATCGTTGTGCAGTATGATACGAGGAGCGATGTTGAAGGGCATAATGGGAGCTACGAGATGGACCAGATGGATCGTATGAACCGCATGGTATAATAAACTTATGATGAGCATATCACCGCTATTACTAACTCATCAGGGTACTTAATGCGTTTCTATCGTTGCCTTATTGACTGGGGAAGCAACTCGACCCAGCGCTATCTGCGGCCAGCCTGACGGTCATCGGTTGTGAAAGGCTCCAGATAACAGCGAAGCCTCACTAGGCTTTCAGCTGCTTCTATTCGAGCCGTATAACCCCTTTGCCCTCGCGAAGATTGTGTCCGTAGTTTTGTGGACTGTTCTTCTGCTGTTCGCCTGTGAACTTTCCCAACTTTTACACAATAATAGTTATTCGAGCCCGTCACAGCTGAGCGTCCAGCTTCCAGCCACACGCAGCGTTGAATTCTCTTACATGTTCCTTAGTCCCTTAATGAGAGAACTTCATCTTCTAGCGTGCTGCAAAGATCTTCCACCCGGACCTGGGTCAGCTTAAGAATACTAACCGGATTGGGGTCAGCTTCAATCCATCTTCGAAGCAAACCCCGAATCATCGCTGATCCTACAACCTTCTTCAAATGCGGATCAGTCATCTTGGCTCGGCGCCTGGCCGCTTCTGGTACGTCCTTTGCGGAGATAGGCGCCGGAAGAAAACCCAAATCGTAGATCTCGCGAGCCACATCTTCTTGTTTGAAAATATCATGGTCCATGAAACCAACTAGTTTTGGGATGATTTGTTGGAGGATATCTTTTGACTCGGGAACGATATAGTATAGGGCTAGCCGATCCATAGGAGTAATAGCAGTAGGAAGACTGAAAGGTTGTCGAGCAATATATTCTCTGATGTCCATGTAGCTGCAAGTGACCATGTTGGACCATTCGACATCCTCGATCGCAAACCATGCTGACTTTTCCTTGCCAATGGTATTGGAAATCCAGGTGAGTATGTAGAAAAACTCAACATGTGTTAAATCCTCGGGATTCTCCCAGGAATCTACCAATGCGTTTGAGATCTTCTTCATGATCTTCGAACTGAGGCCATATGCTAATTTGTGTCTGGAGTAAGGATGTGTATATTTACGCTTGAACACCAGCGTTAGCTAAGTACTCCTTGACATGGATGTTTTGGAAGAACCACGGATTCCTCAGCATAACTTGTGGTGAGTAGAGATCAGGTAGTTCAGGTGTGGAAGGGGTCGGAGGGGTGTACTTGCCGTGATTTCATTCAAAGCTCTTTCGGCATTTTTCTCAGATAGAATTATCTTTTTGGTGATGATCTTCTTGACCAAGGTCCATATTGCAATCCAATATTGGTTCATTTCTCGACCGTTCCAAAGACTTTGCAGTTCTTTGAGGCTCGTTTTGATTCTTGCTGCATCTGTCCGTAGGGTTTCGGCGGTTTTGGCGCGAGAGAAAGATGGTTGAAATGCTCGCAGCGCTTCATCAATCGAGTCCCGGATTGCCTCGAGCTCTGGGCGTAGCTCCTCTGAAGTTTCGTAATAGGTCGGCATGCTACGGATGCATATGATCGCTTCGATCGCCGGTATAAGACACACGAGAGGTAAATCGCCGTATTGGTAGTAAAAGTCCCAAACATCTGCAATTGAAACCCGAAGGGAGTTTGAAGAAGTTTTCGAAACAATGACTTGAAAGCCAGAAGATTGGAGAGATTCAGGATTCAATTATGCGGTGGGGGGAGGGGGAGGGGCAGATATCACCACGCGCCAGTGTAGGGGAGAAGCTATCGCGGCCGTTGGGGTATCATGAAGCCGATAGGTCCTCTTCACGAAAGCGACGTTAGACCCTGATAACTACGAAACCCTGATGGAGTGGCGTTGCGCCAAAGATGGCATTAGATAAGTACGCAATATTGTCACTCCGGCAGAAACCAAACAATCCATGGTACCATCATATCCAAAAGTGGATGGCATCAAAAACAGGTTCACAAGCGCTGTCAAAAGGGTGTTCATGGTTCCACAAATCCAGGACAGACTCAATTTGATTATTTAAGCAAAAGTCTCAACGGCCTAGGCCGCAGAAGTTGATGTAGCCTCAAAGTCAAGGTCTCCAGAAGGGAGCCAAGTTTCGGAGAAAGCTCAGTAGCTAAGGCACATATATGTACCAAGTCTGCATACCTCCCCAAGTAGTACAAACTTTGGTTCGAGAAAGCCCATTAGATTCAGAACACATCAGCTTCCTTGACACAAAAACCACACCAAGAAGATACAAGATGATGCTCGAAGCCTTTTCCCTCATCGATTTGTCTAGTGACGATACGATGCTAGTGTCAAAATACTACGAGGCGGTGGCGAGACTGAACGAACTTGTCGAAGTTGAATGCGACCAAGTGCACTTGCATTTCACTTGCACATTCAACGGCCGCGAGGACGAACAGACCTTGACAACATGCTCTTCATGCCGCGAAAGAGTCGTGGAAATGTCCAGACTTTTTGTTGAACTCTGGCCTGGAGACTGGTATAGCGGACATGGCGCTTACATTCAGGACTCCCTCCTTGACACAATTGAGTCGGAAAAGGCCTCAACTGACGGCATGGACATTGCTTCCATGATCAAATTCCGCTTGAAATATAGCGACTTGGCCGACAGTATCATCAAAGACCTTAGTCTTCCAGTGCCCAGCAATAAGCCATGCGGGGTATGGAGCAAAGCCGAGTGGGAAAAGGAGCGCCGCAAAAGAGACGACGAATCCGTTTTTGACAGATCTTGGGATCTCACCTGGAGGAAACTCATTGACGGTAATCTCATGCCGCAAGGAACTGTTAAACAGGGGCCCGAATTTATTCGCTTTGTACAATACCTGGTTGCAGCTGTGCGCCAGAGAGAGTTCACCACAAAGATATCGCATGACGAATACGACGAACTTATCGAGAAAATCATCCAACTCGTCAAAGATGCTAGAGCTTCTAATCCAGAGCTTGCATGCCATTCTGCCGCAGTTCAACAGGCACGTGTTGAGAGAAAGGGACTTTGGAGGAATACTTGCTTGTTGAAGTTGCGGAAGAATTGCAAAATGGAATGCCGGGCTTGTGGTTTCGTCAAGCCTAAAGTACAAGCAGGAGAATCAAATGCGTGCTTTCAAGGGCTGTGGATGAAGAACTGCCAGCCTTCGTAGATGTGGTCACCGCGTTTCTCTGTCTACGGTACAAGGCAATGGGTCAAAAAGGTAGAAGGGTGAGCCTATCACATATTTAGATACCCCAAACAACAGATGAGCATGTATACCTTAGTCTCGCGTCGCAGGTAGGTATTCAACATGAGGATTACGGTACATCGGGTATGGTATTAAGCCCATAGAACTTCAACTACACATAATGGTAATACCTCATTGGACCAATCCTACAACAAGCATCATCCTCCGTTAATTTGCAACTGTTGCCACACCGTTTTCGGCTACAGCCGGAACCACTTTCTCTGGATTCACTCCTTCGCTGTTTGCGGGGCGAGTTGTGAACTTGAACATCTCGTTTGACGGAACAGAATTTCGTGCTCTCAACTTCATGGCTGTCTCTACGCCTGCAACGGGAACCTTGTACTGGAGATTACCCCCTGGGAAAGGGAGGTACTCCGGAAGGAGGCCCAATTGAGCCAAGGCTGTACCTTGATCCCAGCTTATATGCTCGTGATACAGGCGATCACCTCGGATGTTGACAACCGCAGCAAACGGGATTTCCGCGTACTTGTTGGTTGGCGGAACGCCTGGCAAGCTAGTCACTTTGTCAGTGCACGTCCTTACATCAAGTACCGAAAGTGCTTATACTTACAGCCAGTCAAGCTCCTGGTCGTGTGTGAACTTGAAAATGAATTCATCGACTACACGATCGATGCCAATGGTCCGACTAATAAGCTCCAATTCCGTGTCCGCTGAATTATTGAAGATGAAATTGTGACGATAAAAGTCAGTAAGCTTGCCGCGACCAACGCCACCGGTCAACTGAATAATTAAACGTTAGAAAGTGTGTTCTTTTGTTTCGTTTTGCACGATCGGCTTTTCCCTTACCGTTGGGATGTGATTGACATATGGTTCCTGCACCATTGTGCTCATTGTGTGCTCCACAGATCTATCGGCGAACTCGTACCAAGTATGCTCGTCCCAGATAGCCTCCAAGTCGAAAATAGGGCTTTTCATTTCGCCTTTCAGCAAAGTCAGGTTGCGAGTGTATGAGAGCATATCCATGTTGTAGTCGAAGTGCGGCTGGAACGGTGTCGCGAATTTGAAGGATTTGGCTGCTGGGTAAAAGTATTCTGTTCGACCCTTTGACCGCAAGGGCTGCCCTTCGGATTTTCCAGCAAAGTGATAGACTGAGGGTGAAATGCTACTAGAGATCGAAGACCTCTCTGAGCTATCTGCGTACACCACGGTACTCACGATCTCTGGGAATTCAGATAGAATCGGCGCAACTGTATTCCACATTTCTGGCTCGTATGCTGGTGCATCTCACTTAGCGATGTACAAAATCCGTAACGGAGACTGCAACTTACCAACAAGACCTACCACGTTTTTTGGGTCGCATTTA
Source organism: Colletotrichum tamarilloi (assembly GCF_030869305.1). Lineage (NCBI taxonomy): Eukaryota > Fungi > Ascomycota > Sordariomycetes > Glomerellales > Glomerellaceae > Colletotrichum > Colletotrichum tamarilloi. The sequence goes on from NW_026849617.1 coordinate 8,998, forward strand.
TCACTGTTGCGGAATGTTTGGATGGCAAGATCTAGAGTCTCGCGTGCACCGCTCTCGAACGCTGTTGGCTGAATGGCAATGACCGTGTACCCCTCCTCAGCCCATTTCAGGGGCAGTGCGGGGACGCCTTCCTCAATTGCTAGCGCATTGTCGACTGAAGGGACAAGAAGAATGAGTCCTGGCCCAACCCCTCGGCGAGAAAGAGGTGACAGTGTTGAAATACCGCTTCCAATCGTCTGCAATTCTGACTGGGGAAGGGGAGCTGGGGGTTTGCTGATGTCTGCGTACATAGTGCCGTCGCGGTATACTCTTCTATATCGGCGCGATTTCAAGTTTGGAGCACTTTCGGTGGACTGGGAAAGTTTGAGAACTTATAACATGAGACACTTTACATTAAGATAGCAACTCATACTAAGTGCACCACACGGCACGGGATGAGCTCCGGCCGAGTCATTATAAGCTAGTGCTCATATCATGACGGTATTCCGAGTTTCTGTTTTAACTGCTGACTAGATAGAGGATTCGATTGGTTAGTGGAGGCGGAACTTCCGTACACAGTACAGAAGTAGATCTCGGACTTACGGACCTACGGACTTACGTGTTGCTCAACGATAAGTGTGCGGGCCGAGCACCGCTCACATTCATGGGGTCTCACTTTGCCCTACCAATTGGCCGCTGATTGTAATTGACAATCTGGGGAATTACCTTGATAAGCCTATCTCAACTCCAATGATGTTTACGATGCTTATCTGCTTACTCAATGACGGGGCCTCGTGGGTTTGAGAAGCAGTGCGACCTTTCGTAGCATGATCGAAACATGCTGATTTACAACCCGGTGAAATCGCTCCATGTCCATCTGATGTGAATTGGCGGCAATTGCACCTTGCATCGTCGGCCCGCAACCTGCATTCAGTGCCGCCTCTTCGGTAGACCCGCAATTTTCGGCCGCCGTATACAAGGCACCGCACTACACAAACTCCACGCCATGCCCCGGCCGCCGGTACGCCCCGAAGACCGAAAAAGGTCCACCAGGGCCTGCACGGCGTGCCGAGCGACCAAGAAGCGATGCGACGCAGCCCAGCCATGTCGACCATGCGTCAAACGCGGAGTAGGCTCGTCCTGCACCTATTCTCAACATGTCAGGGCTCGTCGCGCACCGCCGAATCAATCTTCGGCCGCTTCAGGGACTCGGCAGCGTGATCAGGTGTCCCCTTTACTCTATCAACGGCAAGAATCATCTTTGCAAGATGAGAACGAGACCGCAGCCTCGTCAACGTCCGGCAAGACGGTTACGCCGCCTGGTCCGCGCCCGGTGATGATGTACACCTGTAGTGGAGAAAAAGGTACGATTTCCATATCGAGCGCCGCTTCAGCGACGATATTGAGGCGTCCTAAGGCGTTCCACACTGAGCTAATAGTTCGAAATCCAAAGTATTCGTCGGAAATGCCTCAGCCATTGCGTTCTTACAATACCTGCGAGGAAGCTTGCGTATCCTTGGTCCAGGGTTCACGATTAGTCAGGGATGTCACCGCATGTTCGAGGCACAAGTTCCTGTGCAGCAGACCGATGACTTCTCAGATGACATTGAAAACGCTGAGAGAAAAACCCTGGTTCAGCGCTACCTTGACGCCGTGAGTGGAAGCTCTCATGACTTGTTTAACTGAGTGTGGAATTGACGAAGCCGCAGTCTAGTGGACTCCTTGATTTGTTCGATGAATCAGATATCGAAGAACTTATCATTCTGGCCCAGGAACCGTGTACGGAGTCTCAAAGGTCCAACTCTACTTTCAATTCAGGGAGGCTTCTGTGCCTCTACATGATGGTTGCGATTGGTGCCCAATGTCGTGGTCAGATAGGAGATGCACCCAAAGCCTTTCGTTACTTCTCAGAAGCACGCAAGCTGGCGTTCGAAGGAATGTTGAGCGATCCCACACTGAACACCGCTCGCGGCTTTGTGTTAATGGCCTTCTATATGTTTGGCGCTTGTCGTCGCAACTCTGCGTTTATGTACCTTGGGGTTGCCACAAAGGCGGCGTCGGTTATGGGCTTGCACATGGCAGAGCAGTTTCAGTCTCTTTCGGAGAGCGAACGAAGTCTGAGGTACGATATTATCCCCTTCATGTCTCTTAACTTCTTTTTCGTCCATACAAAGAATCAAATTAGAAGCTGACGTACCACCAAGGTCTCGGGTCGATAAGAGCATACGACTTTTTGACGTTGTGTGTAGCTCAATCCTCGGAAGACCAACAAGTGTAGCACCTTGCCGACTGAGACGAAGCGTAAAGCTTCATGAGAACCGACATCGAAATCTGTCAGTAGACGCGGCATGCACATTTGCCACAATTCTGAACAGGATCGTCGACACTCTAACAGAAGAATCTGAGTTGGGCATGATCAGAGCACAACAATTCCTCGATGAAATTAGACACTGGAGTAAGGACCTGCCAACAGCTTTGCGCCAACGTCCAAAGAGAGGAACCGCCCACTCTCATCATTCTCAAAACCGAGAGATAGCTATTGGAAATATCCACGTCGCATGTACCTACTACTTTGGCATTATCCTGACAACTCGCGAGTTTTTAATCCACCATATCATGCCGCGAATCAACAAAGACACGTCACTCATGGACGACCACGATGATGAAGGAGGGGGAGAAGATGAGAAGAGTGTTGCTGAACTATCTGATGCCTGTGTGGATGCTGCTGTGTTCATGGCTGAGATGTGTGCTGACGCTCTGGACTCGCGCACAATCATGGGCAACATGTGCATACTGAAGTAAGCCCTTTTGATCTTGTCCAAATATGCGTGTTACTAATGTTTGATTCAGGGCTTGGTTATTTGCCGCCGGTCTTGTCCTTGGCTTCTCACTACTCGCCCCTGACGTACCCCAAAACCGTGGAAAGTCTTTCCATAGCGCCCTACGTGTTCTGGACTTTCTGGGTCATTTGAGTCCTCAAGCAGCACAATATCACCGGCTTCTCACAAGTTTTTCACAAGCCATCGACTCCTTCAAGACCAATTCGCCGGTCGAGCAACACCATGCGGGTGCCCCATACGTTGAAAGACTTTTATCATTCAATTTAGCGGAGAGTCCTGAGACTCATAGACAGGGAGAGGCGTCGCAGCTGCGCGAAAGCATCGAGCATGGCAGAATTCCAGAACGATCTGAAAGAGCAGGTGATGCTATTGTAGACTTAGGTGATCGACAAGACTTTTTGTCTTTTGACCCAACCGCATCTGGCGGGGAAGACTTGATGCTGAGTCTTCTTTGGGACGATGGCGATGTTGCCTTTGGAGAGTCAAGTGCTTTCGATATGTCAATGGGATACGGCTAAGCGCGGGCCAGTGGGTGTGTGAATGCTACATGAACCGAAATTAGCGAGTTGGCGGAAAACGAAGCCAGGTCTTCGCCTTGGGGGCATTGGACAACTTTGGACCACCAAACAAAGCAGACGTGGGAATACCCTATATAGGTCTGAGTACTGAAATCTATATAATGGGATAGAGCTCCCGGCTACGTTGCTATCCACGGTCGGGCACTACATGCATGCATCCGTGCACGTGTGAAAGCTCTGACGTCAAGCAACAAGGCATAGATACTCAGCCGGCGACTTCTTGACCAACCCAAGTTTACAAGCGTGGAAACCCTTGCACCTGCAAGAATGGCGATGAGACTTGCCCTCGCAATCGCGTTGAGATTGACGCGCCTCGTAGAATCTGACAGTGTTCGTAGCCGCCCACATCTGAATCTGAACTAAAGGTTAGAGTTCTGTCCTTGTTACAAGAAATGGTTTCGGACGGCTAAGTTCAAGTGATACTCTTGGGGAAGCTGATGGGTCCTTACATCAGGTGACAGGGAATCTCCATGCCAAGCGTGGTTTTGGAAGAGAAAAACTGCCCGTCTTTACCGGCGGACTTCTCCGGATCGCCGTAGAAGCCACAGTAATGCTGAGTTGAAGTCTGAAAGTTGCCATGGAATGAACACAGTCGATGCACCGTGACAATAATTCGTACCATAACATTTTGCCCATGCGAGCGCTGTCAAAGGTTTGAGTGATCCGATTTGATGTATACTTATGAGCTGTTCCTGCATCTTATGACATCGAGAGATTCTACGTAAGCCTGCCCCCCTCCTACGAGAGTTGCGAGGAAAAGTCTCCAGTTCCGAGCAGCGGCGGCACTGTATATAGAAAGATGAGTAGATATGAAGCATGTGTGGCTCATTCAACAGAATGTCAGATGCACCACTGTGTACAAAGTATGGAAGTCTTTGCCAAGTGGTTGGCGACCGCGAGTATCAAACGAGCTCAAACCTGAGGATTCTTATTACCTGACTCGTCAGCATTTGTTGGTTGCCTTTTGATTCCGTAAAATGAACTGTTACAGGCATAAATGCAGTCTGACCTCCTCGAACTACTCACAACATCTCGTCTTTCTATCCCATCATCAGAGCCAAACACCACAACTATATATCACTTCTGTACTCTTTACCGAGAACGTTGACCGTTTCAATCTAATCTACCACGATGCGTTTCCAGATCGTTTTCGCTATTCTAGCTACATACGCTGCATCCGCTATGGCGGGTGCTTGCGAGGACTGCCAGCGAACATGTCCTAGGCCCAGCGAGGCTGAGTGCAGTAAGCCATTTGCGACTCTATTTTTCGAAAAATGAACGAAATACTGACGTATCACTCGTTCTCTAGACACTCTTTGCGCTCTCATCTGCAACGCAAAATAAAGTAGACAGGCTTGGTGCTTCTTTTTACTCCAGCCTGACGGGCCACATCTACGTAGCAGGCAGCGATCATATTCTATGAGGGCAACCCGGGAGCCCTTCCCCAGTGTACTTCTCTTTGGAAAGGTTGGGTTTAAATTTGACGGTGATTTAGCCATAGCTGAACAATGACAACTCGATTTTCCATCGCAACTAGACTGCGCCAGGCGAGTCAACTTCAACGCAGCGATTGTGATTTAACGTCTACTCTGAGCTCTTAGAGTGTGTAGCCTATGAGAAAGATTCATACTCTCCGTGATGCTAGACCTTCGTCTCGCCCCTATTGCCAGCAGGAGTGTGATACGTGCGATTGCATGGCTCCGCACGTGTTTGATACACATCAGCCCCTAGCCGATTATTTATTACTCCCGCATGGTTTATAATACTGCATACAATGGGAGTCTATCATGGATATATGGTTGAGATTATCGGAAGTATTCGCCAAAGAGATGCAACTACGGGTATAGGAGTCATCTAGTGGAAAGTTATGGCCATTGTTGCATATGATTGAGTCCAGTTCTAGAATCTACCTCGAGATCAAAGCCTTGAAAACTCTAGCTTTCAATCGCTTCTTTAACTTTGAATTTTATATAAGAATTTACGTCTTTTTATGGTATGGTACTACGAGAGACGCTAAGCTGGTGTATGTTTATCATGAGCTTCGTGCCTCAGTTTGGATATAAAAGCTTCGCAAATTCAGGTTTCTCACCTCTGTCAGTTAGGAAGAGCAGGTTTTCGATTAATATCGCTATCACTGGCTCAATGAGAGTGTACATCTACAGGACACTCTCTCGTGTTGTCATTCTAGCCAATGCCCCATGTGTTGTCACTTTCTGATAGGTAAAGCGAGGGTAAATTGCTACACTTTGTGCCAGAACTTAGGCAAACGGATCAGTCGACTTTGGAGTCAACGCACTTGACAAGAGGCGAGCAATGTCTACACGGATCATGTTACTTTTGTGCCGTAGTATGGACTAGTCGTCTGCCGGCGCAGATTCCATCACCACCCCATTTAGTTGCAGGGCTGGTTCGGCCCTTTTCAAGGCTAAATCCTTGAAGGGGTTAGGTAGTTGAACCCTGCACCACAACAGCGTGGTGTTGGGTAGGTATATCCTAGACCATAGGCAAGCCTTTGAGCTGTTTCCAAGCTTCAAATACAGAGATTATAACAGCTTGCGAGTGTCAAATCAAGTCTACGCTGAGATGAACGCCTTGAATACAGCTTCTCAACTTAAGTTGAGGTACTACAAGTGACACTCATGTTGAACATGTACGCAAGTGCCATGAAATGCGTGATTTCCATGCTGGAAAGTGTCAAATGTTCATATTCTGAACAAACAAGCACTCCCATAATCAATCAGTACAAGCCGTGGTATTCAACATTATCAAGGACAAAAGGTTAGGTAAACTATAGATCTTAGCCATGGCCAGTAACTAATCAGATAGCTTCTTGAGACTCTGATATGTGCCTTTCGCAGATGCCCCCAAGACTAGAAATGCGTTACAACAAAGGACTCATCCACACCCCCGAGACTGTGTTTTTCATTTTACTCGTACTCCGACTTGTATGAGAATGATGACACTCCAGAATGATGTTTCTAGTAATCATCATCCCATGAAAGTTCTCCAGAGTTTCTGAATGAGGCGTTCTTACTTTTGCACTCACCCATTGAGAACTCATAATATGCTTATGTTGTAATCACTTAGTCTTAAAGACCTTATCAGTAATCCTGGAAACTTTAGTGCCACGAGGAGTAATTGATCGCTCAAAGTTAGCTAGGTGTTTCATGATGGGCTTTGACTACTTCTCGCAAAAAGGGTGATGTGCGGCTATGATTCAACTAATTGCAGAACCTCCATCTAGCTTTTGTTCTAATAGCTATTACTGGTTTTGAAAGGGCCACTTGGATTGCCTCGACGTGAGATCAGTCTGATGCATCCCGAGAATGACAGCTTCCATAACTGGCATTCATCGCTCAAAACCAGGTATGCGGTTTGTTGATCTCGATGATGAAACCCCATGATCCCCTTGACGCGTCTTCTCGGCCGATGAACAGCATGCATCGAGCCGAAGAGGAGGTGCCCGTCGGCTCATAGTCCTCACTAACGGGTGGTTTTTTCTCGTGAGAGCTGAAGTAATTTCTTCTGCTCCTGTTTAAGAATTCGTCAGCGGGCAAGTTGCGACGGGCGAACGCGTTGCGCGCAGCCATGGTGGCCCCCTTTTTATGAAACTCGCGCAAGGATCTGGAACACCAACGGCTCCGTCTGACATTGACGAACACACGTCATCCGAACGTGGACGATCGTTTGGGAAAAAGTTATGCTTCCCTAACTCCCCCTTCCCTTTTTCTAGAATTAGCTGCAGGCCTGCAAGCCCCCTTCATCAACCCTTACCTGCGGGCTGCGGCTGGCAGGTTGATGAGGCGCGGCCAAAAAGATGAGACGACAAGCACACAGATAGATCCCCCATCGGCATTTCCGTCAGGCGCTACTGCCACAAGGAGGCCAACATCAGACGCTTGACAGCTGGAGAATTCGTGGAAGGCCGCGAGTCACGGATAGCCCGCCCACATTACGCTGTGTGGTTGCTACAGTGGTTCGTTGCATGTTGAGGTTGCCATGAGTTGTCGTTCGCGTGCGCCAAGGTGGCCTCGGGAGTTTGATCTTCGTACATAAAGGCTTATCACCACCAGTGCCAACGTACTCACGATACACAGAGGTTTTTGACCGCAGCCAAACAATCAAGTCACTCTAGTACTACATTCAACTCGAACGACTTTAACAAGATGAAGAACATTATTTCCTACATCATGATGGCGATCATGTAAGATCTCCCGCCAAACCCTCGAGCCCCGTCGATTTCCAGCTAACATCAATAGGTTCGTCATGGTACAAGCACAGCAGGGCGATATTCAATGCCGCTGCAGGACACACATCACCAACTCCGTGGTACAAACAGGCGGCCAAAAGCTATGCGGTCAAAAGGGCGGCATCCTCAGCAGCAACAGCCAGCTCTGCACCAACCTTTCCCAAAACTTCACCGACACGGACTGCCAGGCATTCGGCGACTCATTCTTCGCGACATGCGGTACGGCTCGTTCGCCAATCAAGAGAGGCATCTACAAGCGCGAAGTTACGCCGATGCAGACGAGACCCAAGAGAGGCTGGCAGTGGGGACGGGAGCCGGTTCACCTGCTCGTGTCCCGGCGTCCGATCCCCCAAAGGTTCTCCAAGAACTGAGATAAGCATTTGGGGCATCAACACATTTACTTTCAACAAGCATTTACGGCTCAATAAGCATTAGCGTCTCAATTATTACATGATTTGAATCTTCAAAGTACTAAAGCTCGTCCTTGATCTTGTCAAGTTCTTCCCGGAGCCTCTTCTCAAAAGTCTGCGCATCCCAATCGGAATCTTCCAGAACGTTGATTTCCTCGCCATGCATGCCGATGAGCTCAGACATTTGCATGTTGTTAAGATCCAGATTCTGGTAGGCTGATTTCCAGGACGGCCCCGGCTGGCGGCCCCATGTCACGCCCCAGGTGATGATCTCCTCTGTTAACTGCACGATGATAGCATCCATGCTCTTCCAGCCACCCGTTGGGAGGCTAATACCTCTCTCTTGGCAAAATTTGGTGAATCTCTGGTTCGCTCTCCTCGAGATGCACAGGGTGCCCCAGTCGTGTCCCGCAACGATAGTTCCGCCGTCCTCGACACTCTTACGGTCGGCATAGAAGAAGAAGTGAGACTGAGATTCCAACGCGGTTTCTAGTTCAAGCTTCTTGTTCATAGGCAAGAGATCCTTTTCAACGGTACCATCTACATCCGAGGTCCAGTGCACGAGTTTCGGCCGGAGGTAGTCGTCTTCTTCGGCAACGCCTTCTTCCAGAGCCGAGATTGCAGATGTAAAAGCTTCCTCTTCTTCATTTGTGAGCTTTGTGAGCATGTAGACTGGGACGAAGTCGTATTCAATCGTGTCAGCCATATCTGCGGCAGCACTCTGTTGCTCTGCCGTTGTTTCCGAGGTTACTGGCGGGGCTTTTCTGAGTAGCGATTCTTGCTGACCCCTCGCAAGTAAGATACCGGATGAGACTAGGAAGGAAAAGGCCAGTAGCCTCATATCGACTATGATGTACCGTCACAAGTTGTTGGAAAGGCGCTGACCTCTAAAGATATTGACGACAAGTGGCAAAAGGTCTCCGCGACCTTAAATACTTTATATGAGCCTATTTTGCCTCCTTGGAGGATCGCGGAAGGAACTTGATGGCTGCCTAGACAAGGTAGTGATCCTTCGTTGGACTTACGCCCCAACAATGCACCACCTCTGCTGTTGATTTCACTGGCGCTTCTTGCTAACCTGAATGAGAGCAGATGAGAACTTCGGATCTAGCTTCAGAGTCTCGGACCCAATTGCAATGCGCATATGATAGATGCAAACAACACAATTGGGTAGAATGTCTGCATGTGGCGAGGCTTAGAGACCCAGGATCAAAATGATGCGTCAATCCACTGAGAAGATCTTTTGTTAGCAAATTTCACCCTTTGATAAGATTTCGAAATTCCTGAACACACTTAGTCACCCAGCCTGATAATGACTTCGGGTAGATGACCATATCAAGCAAAGTTTGGCTTGTCTTCTCCGACATCCCTGAACCTTTTTCATTAACCAGTGCTCTTTCGTATAACGGTCTACAATCCGACGTCCCATCGATGGCGAAGACAGATACCTTTGCAAGCTGTCGCGATGCCTCCGCAGACTTCCATTCGGCGACTCAAGGCGACATTACAGTTGGATAACGAATGTACTTGATAGCGGTCTGGAAACAAACTGGTTGCGTAACGTCGTTCGAGATACGTCTCAAGTACCTAAATTAATTGTTGACTTCCAGATCCATCACATCATATCGCTGCATTTCTTTCTCGAGATATCAAAGACCGCTCATCTCGTTCTTCCACCCACTACTCTCCTTCAGCCAAGCCTCAAAAGTCTGCAAACGTGGCTCCTCCTTCCGCAGGACTTGAATATCCGCCCCATAACCTTCAGTTCTAAAGAACTCAAACATCTTGCCTACATCGGCGATAGCCCAGAGCATGCCCTGACCAAAGATGGTGTACGTCTGCGGCATATCGCTGCCGACTACTCTCTTGAAAGTCTCTCTCGCCTGGGCGTAAGTGATACTGTCGCCTGCAAGCGACACAGCTCTCCGATCCCACTGCTCAGGATTCCCAACAGCCTTGGCCGCAAAGAGTCCGATATCCCGCACCGAGACGAGCTGCAAGCTCCGATCGGCGGGTAGCGTAGACCACATGGCCGCAAACACCTTGCCAAACATGCCCGGGTTGGTGTTATCCAAGAACGCCGTCGGGCGCAGGATGGTCCAGCGAAGCTTTCTGCCATTCTTCTCAAGCTCGTCTGCACGATCACGGATATACACTTCTATGGCGTGCTTTTGCAAGAAGTGCGGTACATCGGTCGGGTTCACCCATGACTTATCCTCGCCACCACGGTCAACAGACGTCAGCACGATCTGCGAGGCTTCTCCCTTGTCGATGGCGGCATCAACCCAGGCCTTTCCGATGGCGTCCTCATTACCGATGGTAGTCACGATGAAGACTGTGTCGACGCGTGGGTGGGCTTCGAAGACTGGCACTGGGGAGTCCTTGAGGTCTCCCTTGACGGGCGTGACAGTGACGCCCTTGGCCTTTGCCGTCTCGATGAGGGACTTGATCTTTGCGGACTCGGGGCTTCGTGTAAGGGCGAGGATCTCGAGGGTTGGTGAGCTGGATGGGAGGTCGAGGAGAGCGTCGACGACGGCAGCGCCTTGCTTGCCTGTTGCGCCTAGGACGAGGACCTTTTTGGTGGGAACCATGGTCGTATTGGGGATGGTTATGTAGAGCGAGGTCTAGTAGCTAATGCGGTCGAAGGATATGGACCGGTATCTCGCGGGTGTACAGTTTGGAGGCTATTTGATGGAGGTGGGAAAAGGTTACGTCTGGTGTGCGCGATGAAAGAAGAGCTTGGGGCCCTGAGTGTAGGGATGAGCTTCTGGCTTGTGATGTTCGAGGCCGGAATGGCGTCATGACCTTTAGCTGCGGCCGCTCGAGCATTTCCCCAACCTCAGGTCCGAGCTACATGGGCTGTGGTGATGTTCGAACCCATGCTAATAAGGCTCACTTACAAGTAGCGTTCCTTGAGCGAATCGAAACATCGAGACTAGACTAAACCCTATGCCACGACTCTGAATGTATACAAGGAATGGAGTTTCCACTTTTACTGAACCTGTTCGAGCATTCACCGCCAGACGTTATTATTTTCAACGGCATCATACCGTAACTGCAGCATGGGGATGGTTTGACCTGAGCCAACATAGCTGAATGCGGTTGGTATTCGCGGGGCAATTTTTCGCATTGAGACTCCCTGAGATCAGCAAACTTTCTTCCTCTTGAGCCCGAGCACGCCGCTTGTCTAGCGTGCGTTAAGCCAGCATACGAACCAAAACTTGCAGCTTTCGTAATGGTTTATGGCAGTGCATTCAAATGAAATATAAGTCATCTCTTCGAGATACATAATGTTGTGGTGTTAAGCTTTCACTGTACGAAGCAAGTGTTGTAATACCGGAGCAAATTCCGGAATCAGGATGCGCCCGGCCCGTGGTAATTCTACCGGCTAAGGTAGAGTAAGATGGAAAACGGGGCTCATGACGGGATTCCCTCGGAGCGCAGCCCGTTACACTTACCGTACTCATCTAGTTTATTAATCAATCACTTGCTCACCAAGACAGTGATCAATTCAGAGGACATACTCACTGAGCAACCTGAAAGCAAGTATTGAGCGATAAAGACAAACGGCGGGGTCCTCTTCGTGGGGGAGGACGGATCCCTAGCCTGCGGCCTTCTAGATAGCCAGTCCTCAAAGAATTAAGGATACGGGTACGATATGCACTGACGTGCAATGTTCCAATCCCTTACCACAAATTGCACATTTACAACGACTTTTACCACTGTTTCTTCGGACCGGAACCGAGCGTTTCCTCGCGTGCCGCATCTGAGGTTGCCGCAAGCCTCGAGGGCGGCACGCCCGGAACCCATCGGAGATCCCCAACACTCTTCCTCCTAAGTCCGGCAACGAGGAGGGAAAACAGAGAACGAACATGGGTAGGTAGGATTGATATCACTCAACCGGGTCTGAATCAGAGATTATTATAGCCAAGTGAGCGAGTCGCATTGAGTTTCTTTGTCAAGGCGGGCTTCCTCGCGTGTAAAAGTCGGAGCACGAGGAGTGCGGCGCTCTACCAGGTGTCGACGTGACACGGCAACGAGACAGGACGCGACTCTGCACATTTCAGACGTTCTGATGAACGGATGACGCTGTCTGGCGGACAAGTGAGGAGTTAAAGGAGCCTCCCAAGCCCCGAATGCACACCACTGTATTTACTTGATTATTGTGCCGAGCTTGGTCTCAACAACTGCTAAGACTCACGATAGCTCGATTGAAGCATTCCACATACACAATTGATCGAAGCGAACCGCGACAAGTCAAAGTTGCCGAGACATTGATATCGGCCCGCAAGCATGTTCGGCCGCGTCCTCCTTACCCTCGACGGCATCATGCTGCTGTTTGGCGCATACATGGCCGATTGGAATGAGACGCACATCCATAATCCGCGGTGGCCGCCACATGCCAAGTGAGTGATCTTACCTTTCTGTGCGGGCAGGTCGCACGACAGAAAAAGTCGATGCCGTCAGCCTACATGTCTGCGTTCCGTTATCTGCGAAAGCTGACCACAACCACTCAGATTCCACAATGCGCAGACAATGACGCTCTCTTTGATCTTAGGCATGGCAACTCTCTTCTTCACGTGGCGAACCAACACGTCTGCCGAAATGGCGAAGGAGTCGTTCCGCATCGCGGGCTTCTTGGGGTCCATTTACTGGGTGGCTGGATGGGCTTCGTTGCTGTACCCCGGCACCAGCGGGCTGGAGCCGGAGCACGGCGGACCGGGGTTCCCGCAGAAGTACCCCTTCACCACGGCGATTGGGCTCGCCGTGACGGGCATGTATCTCGAGGGAGGCTTCTAAATTTGGGTTGCGTGATTGCCCGGCGATGACAATCGTACGGATACACGCGATGTGGAGTACACGACGGGCGAAGATTCAGTTCAGTCAACCACCACGGTGGCGACGGAAGGTGGAGGCATGGAGGGCATTGCGAAAATTGCTTAATTGGGTTCAAGCATTTGGTGATCCTCTATTTGAGTTGCGGGCAGGCCTGGTTAAGGGCGACGTGGACATCCAGGCTGAGTTAAGATGCTACTTAAGATTGTTAAGTGCCTAGGTTACGAATGCATTCATACTCAAAGACGCTGAGCCTCTCTGTTTACCCTACCATATCCCTCGGCTCATCCCCATCTGCCAGGTAAGTGGGACTCGCGAATCGCAATCAACCACCACGGCGGCGAGGACGGCCGCCCATTTTTCAAATTTAGAGCCGCGGGAAGTGGGCGGACCACGGCACGGCGCATGACCGAGCGGGCGGCGGAGGAAGAAGAAGGGAGAGAACATGGGAAGTCCCCCGGCGGTGCAACGCGGCGCGTCCGAATTAGCTCACCTCGGAGGGAGGCCAAGCGAGAACGGAGGGGCTTCTGACCCTTCTCGAGGATTACGTGGAAGCCGTTTTGTTCTCGACCTCTTTTCAATTTCTCTAGATCAACGTTTGTTTCAAAGTTTGTGAACGATGTGGGCGGGCTTCGCGGAGCCTGTCACACAGGCGTATGGAACCCACCACCGCGGCCTCCTCGTGTGTTTCCGCGAATCCGCCCATGTCTCTGAGGGGCGGGACGAGGATTGGGAATTTCTCGGAGACATCCAGAATGACGTGTGCTAATATTCTTGGGGGACAGGGGTAAGGGAACTCGACTCCCCTTGTCTCCCCCCTTCTCCCCCGTCGGGAATTTTGGCAGCATTGACTGGGCAATTGTTTCCATGGCCCATACTGCGTAGGCTCTCGTTGTTGTGTGTGTGTTTTTGCAGCATGGCTCGGGTTCGCCCCATGGCCCGGCGGCCGGCACATAGCTCCAAGCCACGCAACACACAAGCGGTAAGCTTGAAGTGACATGGTAGCATTGCGATGGCCGAAGATGCCGTCCTCGGCGCCGCAAAAACTTGAAGATGGGTGAAATCTGACGGGAGGGGGAACTCTGAGAGACTGAACTGCAAGGTCTCGGCAGCGGCTATCCGGTTAGCTCGGGGATGGCTCTGGTGGCTGACCTTTCGCTGAAGTACAAACCGTTCATGTTACAGCCAAGTCGGTCAAGACATTTTTGGGGGAACACGAAAGCCGCGAGCGCGAACTATTCGCTGTGAGCCTAGGATATGCTCACAGAATGTGTGGGAAAAAAGAAAACAACCTTGAATCTCCAAGGCTTGGGAAGATGGATTACCATCCTTCCACCCTGCAGCACAACCGCTTTCTCCACTATACCTACTCTCGATGATGGAGACACTCGCGTGATGCATTGCCAGATGAGTTGGGCTCGCCGCTGTCGCTGACTCTCCTCTGAGCTGATGATTGACACGGCTCGACCTCTGGCAGGGCTTTCGGGATGTGGAGAAAGGAAGTTTGCCATGACTCCTATGGATGTTCAAGGCACTGGTGCAAAATTCCACCCTCTGCCTGCATCAACCCGGCTCTGCATGCCTTCAACTACTTGCAATTATCCCGAGCATATTTGTCTCTAGAGGGTGAGGAGAGATGTCAGAAGTGTACCCGGTCTCGGTCTTCAGAGCCGTCATGAGACCCCCCGAAACAGAGAAAACATCAACGGCCGAGACTTCTTCGATGAGTATGGACTATGGACCATGGGGTTGCAAGACAGCAAGACACAGAACTGGGGCGCCTAGCAAGGACGGCGGAACGCCCAGAAATGTACTGGGCTGCGTAACCTGCAGAAATGCGACACCAACGCGGCAGCGGGTACAGCGGGGGGGATCAAACACGACGCAAGACGAACCAACATGCTATCCAGCCTCCTGGACGGATGCAGACACACGTCTGCAAGCCCCTGAGCCACCGTGACACCACGAGTCTCCAGGTCTGAAGCCGATATCCGTCCAGAGTGTCTGTAGAGCCACTGCTTCTCACTATCTCCTCTCTATCGATATACTCTAATTCTTAAGTGTTGTCTGCTAAGAATTATTATAGATGGAAATAGACTTATTGCCTTGATCCCCGCCGTCCAAGGGGGCGGACCGAGAAAAGGATAGGGCCATGGTCCCAGAAAACCAAACCAAAAAAAAAAAAGCCTGAGCCACACACGCGCACTTCGCAAGCCCATAGAACCCCCATTCAGATGACGGTCTCCACTCGAGCTTACGACGACTGCACATCAAAGCAAGGATGACACAATCCCCAGCAACCCAAGAGCGGTGCGGCAACCGCAATGACAAGCGCCGACTAACGTTGTGCGGTTTCTCGGTTTCTATGGCTCTCTTCCTCAGCTGGCCCTGCTCCCGTTTCGTTCGTTCTCAGCGCTCCCGCCGTTGCGTTCCCAGGAAATGCGAGGATGAGGCAAAGTAAAAGAGGTGAAAGGACAGGCCTACCACGCCGATGTGCCCACTCCCCGCTCGCCTGAATGTCAAGTTGAGGTGGAAGCTGGGATGAACCGGGGATCATGGATGAGAAGACCATCAGACCAAGCCCGCCTTCCCGCCTTTCCCCCTCCAATCATTGGTGACGACGCTGAATGCCTCTTTACCCAGTTTCCATATCAAAGTACCGAGTGACATGGAGAATGTACGTTAGCCACACCCGGTGATAGTCAGTTAGTGACATTGAGAGCGCCCAGATGATTCAAGGCTGGGCCACATCCCGAGTGTTCCCTGGAAACCCGGAGGAAGGGCCCCCTTTTTTCTTACCAAGATTCCCATCGGTTTCTCCTGCAAGAGGGTCTGAGAGGTTGCTTTTTGAAGGGACGTCTTCCCATCTTCTTCTAGTGTAGTTATTGTTTCGTCCTTCCTCCTGCTGGATCCCTTTGACCTCTTTGACACTTTTGTACCTGATCATCCCAGAGAGATACCTTTCCTCATTCCTTTTCTTGTTTCCACGGCTTTCATTATCTGTTTACGTGGAGCCTCCTCCGGTGGAATACTCAGGAATAGATCAACGGGCGAAAATCCGGCACACCATCCGTCCCCGACGTAACCATCCCGCCCGTCCGGAGTAGCGACCTCTTGGCGGTCAACCATTGACTTTTTCGCCTCTTCGACTGCCGGCTTGGCACGGTACCACGAGCAACAACGGTGTTCCATCTACACACCACACACACACATACGAGCGCCTACCACATCGGGAAGGACTGTGTAAACCACCACGCTGAGGGATCACGAAATATTATCCGAAACATCAACGGCAACCGACATATTCCCCATCATCATTGTCGCCAGTTGATACGCAGGGGAAAATTAAGCAACGACTACAGAAGAAACGACAGCAAACCTTGAACGAAGAAACGCCACGCACCGGTCGCCCCGTCGACTCACCTCACCAACCGTGGCGCCTAGACTCATCCCAAAGATCATCGTCACCTTTGACGACGCAACTCAGTTCCCTCGACACACATCGCACAGAATGTCAAAGGAGCTCCCCCGCCACGAACGGCGGCCTTCATCACCGACGGCGTACAGCAGTAGCAGCAGTAGCAGCGCCTCCGGCAACCCCTTTGAGCAGTGCGACATGAGCTTGAAGATGCTCCTCGCCTTCGTATCTACACGAGTGCTGCGCGGCGGCCCGCGGCTCATCGTCCAGCTTGTTCTTGCTTTTTGCGGGCTGCTTCTTTTGGGCAAGTTCTTCACATCGCCGACATCGACAGATACGATATTCGATTCAAGCTCAAGATGGAGCTGGTCGCCTTTTGGCAAGAGCGCGGAGGATGCTGGATTCGGACCTGGTGGTGTGAGAGTCGTTGCGTTCGGATCGCCTGATATCGCGACGCCGTCGAGTGGAAAGGGAGCCAAGGGCAAGGGATGGACTGAGGCCCTTTGTGAAGAGGTAGGTTTGATTCCTGTGTTCGTGTCGCCTTTGAGATTCAGTTGACTAACATGACCTCAAGCTCCGATGCTTCTCTCATCAATCCTTCACTCCTTCGATCAGTCTCCCAGCGCAGGCTTTGACATCTAATCAACACTACCGCGACACCATTGAGAAAGTCCAGCGTGAAATCGAAGAGTACAAGGCGCCGGGCTTTAACTACGACTTCCTCCTCGATCAGTTTCCCATTGCCGACACCGTCGCTGACCTCGCCGCCCAGATCGACACGTTCCTCGCCCAACCCCAGACCCGCGAGAACATCCCCAAGGAGACCATCTGGATCTTCTCCTTCGGCACGTGGGATGTCTGGACCCTCGCCTCTCTGCCACGAGAGCTGGGCCAGGGCATAGTAGACCTTGCCGCCCGCGCCCTCTTCGCACAGGTTGAGCGCGTTTACCAGGCTGCCCTCGACAACGACTCCGTCGCCTTTTCCGACTTTTGGGCCTACCAAAACGCCTCGCTCATCGACAAGCTGAACAACATGGATCGCGAGGGTGGCGACATCGACGAGCGCGAGATTGAAAACTTCCGCGTCGTCATCCCGGAGCTCTTCGACGTCTCCCTCACTCCCGGCTGGCACGCCCAGCGTCCGGCGCCGCCTAGCCCTCACACCAAGGCCGAACAGATGACCAACGCGGCGCACCTCACCGCGCGATGGAACTCGGAAATCAAGGGCCGCATGGACGAGTGGATGCGTACCGCCGACCCTCAGCCCGAGAACCCCGAGGAGGAGAGAGGCAAGTTCGGCTACGTGCCCGCCAGCAAGCGCGCCACAGCTCACTACCGTCGCTCCCGTGCGGAACAGGGTCTCAAGGCCGCTCCCAAGGGCGAGGCTCTCCGCGTGCCATTCCCCCGTCGTGTGGCCGCTCAGATCGATACGGCCAGCTTCATCCGCGAGGCGATTATCGAGAAGCAGATGCGCGAGTACGACCTCACAGACAGCACGGGCCGGGGTAACAGGACCGAAGATGGCGATAACCTCTTTTTCGCTGAGGCGTGGACGCCGTGTATTTGGGCAAAGACCTCAGAGACGGCTGAGGCTGCGAGCGGAGGGTACGCTG
The DNA here is from genome assembly GCF_030869305.1 of Colletotrichum tamarilloi. Lineage (NCBI taxonomy): Eukaryota > Fungi > Ascomycota > Sordariomycetes > Glomerellales > Glomerellaceae > Colletotrichum > Colletotrichum tamarilloi. The sequence goes on from NW_026849617.1 coordinate 26,921, forward strand.
CGTGCGATAAGCCCGAGGAGTACCTCTTCCACTCGCCCTTCACGCTGAGTGAGCGAGCGATTGCGCATACGGCCAAGATCGTGGCCGGCGAGGCGAGAACTAGGCTTGCTTTTGTTGATGCGGTTTATGAGGCCAATGAGGGAGAGACGGCGACGGCTAGGGTCAAGAGACATGAGCCGAGGAGCGACTTGGGCCACTTCCAGCGTGTCCTCCGTCCGAATCTCGCGTCGCGCATCGTGGAGTCTGCGTGCCCTACGTTGGACGTCTGCTGAGTGGGTGTTTTCTTTTGTCTCGTCATGAATCACCGTTCCATGAGGCCCTATCCATAGGATGGGGTACCCATCATGAGGTACAGGTGGATGATATTTGTGTGTTTCGCGGCATTGGCATTGGCGTTTGGAGGGAATTGGGTTACAAGGTCAACCAAAGCATCATCATGTCATTGACGGCCCCAGAACAGTTGGGACCAGTCGGAATTTAGGATTAAATCAGATACCGGGGACATCCCCACAGAGTCAGTCATAGACAATGACATTTCCATTGATTACATCCCAGGCGCCGAACCAAACTGTCGATGAATCTTGATCCGTGCCTTTGGTAAGTCGTCTTCCTCAAGTCATTTCGTTTTTGAAATTCGGCGCAGGCCAGATGTCTCTTAAAAGACATCTTGAACACAGTCCCCTCGAGCTTTCAAGCAGAGGACCACGGAAACAAATCTAGGGAAGCTCATGTGACCTAAAACTGTGACCGGACGTCGGACGCCCAGTCGTCGCTACGTGTCGCTTCTATTCAGTTGATCGACGTCGACTATCTCGGTACCTGCCACAGTACCATCGCGCTATTCATCCTTCTTGGTTGTTTGCATCGTCGCGCGGGGGAGCCCCGGAGGGCGACGCAGATCTCGCCAAGGACCATAGGGCAGACTCTTGGGGAGAGCAATCTAAGCGGAGCCATGGGCTGGGGAACGAAAGCGCCCGATCTTGGCCCTCCAACTGGGACATCTGATGCCATTGCCTTCAAATCGCAAGCTCGCCGACACTGATGACATTGCTCAAAAGTTCCCACAACGGTCGCTCCCTTGGAGTTGATGGAAAAGAGTGAGATTATCGAATCCTTCAAACCACGACGCCAAGATGCGACCCAGGAATTCCCACCAATCCGCCGTCAACAGATGCCACCTGACCACTCACCCATCTCACCCACTCTAACCCAACTCACCTCACCGACCATCGGCTGTCCGAGGCGCGCCATGCATGGCTGGCTACATGCAGAACACTATTCCTTGCTTAGGATATGTTCCTGAGCGTCGCCAGAGCTTGACTTATGCCAAGACTGCTTAAGCTCGCTGACCTGGTGCGCCACAGCAGATTTGTCGCTGAATCGGGCAGTGGAATGACGAAATGTAACATGCCTTCTTTGCCCGACTTGTGTCTGCCTGGCCCTTGAAGACGCTAGCAAACAACCTAATGTGACGATAAACCTGGAGAGCAGTCCGATAGACCGAGCTGACATGTCTTTGCCAAGAGAAAAACATGCAAGCCGCTGTCTTTGGCGCCTTCTCGTTGCAACCCCCTTGGTGCTGTCAGCTTATAGTTAAAAGCGACTTCCCCTCAACTCAACTTTGCAAACCGCGTTCATAGTCGAATTTTATTCAGGAAACGCAGAACCCTGACACAGAGTAAAGCGCAACTACGAATCCAGGCCAGCCCAACATGCCTCTCACCGAACTCTCACAACATGCAATCACAAACGTCGGGCCGCTGACAACAACATTTACTGCGCCCAGTTCATGCGCTACTTCATCCCCGAGTCTCTGGCTGGCCGCGGAATCCGCCTTCACGGACCGCGTCCAACCTTTCTTCCGTCAGAAATGCGAAGGTTCGGCATACGGCGAGTGTTTCCCCTCCGGCACCGTCTTTGATCAGATCCGCTCAGCGGCCACTACCACCGTTGACGCTGGCACGATTGCCTACTTCTCGCCCGCAAGCGTCTGTCCTGATCAGTACACGACAGCTGGTGTCGCTGCAAAGAATGCCGAGGGCACGATCAGCTCGTCCGGAGTCTTTGTCCCGCCCATCGTCAGCGTGCCGTTTGGGTCCGGGTACATGAGTGACAGGCTGGCGTATAATCCCATCGTCAACGTTCTTATGGAGGCTCTCGAAAGCAATGAGACTGCCGTCATTTGCTGTCCCGAGTAAGTTCAAGCTCGCGGCTACTCATAGCAGAGTTTTCCCGAAGGTTAACGATCATTATTACGTCAGTGGCTACACTGTAGGGTTTAACGGAGAGTGCTTCTCGCAAGTTCCAGAGTCAGTGTACGGCGCCATGACGGCGTGTCAGCGGGCCGTTGGTAATGTGACCATGGTGCAAGCGACCTTCACCTACAACAATACCGTCGTCTCCGGAGCTGTATACTCGTACACACCCACCAGCTACAACATCAGGACTAGCACGCGGACCTTTACCGGTGCCCAAGCTGATGGTTGGATTCCGGTTGCTTCGAGACCCGCAGTGACGATGATTCATAACGCGGCTGCGCAGACGGGGACTGGCAGCGCCGGGGAGAGCGGCACAACGGCAGCTAGCGGATCCTCGGCTCCGACGGGGACGGGGGCGCCTAGTGCGGCTCACGGCCTCCGGATGACGACTACGGGGGGTAATGTGGGAATACTGGCGACAGTATGGGCTTTTGCCGCGCTTGCTGGTGTTGCCTTGGCGATGCCTTTGTGAGAGATAGTGCATGACAGTGTCGGGACCAAGATCTACCTAGATGATACCTCCTCAGGCTTTCTCACTTATACCCGAATGCTTAATGATAAGGGATACCAAATGAACTCCTTCAAGTCTATTGGAAAACTTCTCGAGTTGAAAGTTGGTCTTGGAAGCGTATCCAGCTCACTCTCATCCGGGAATGTCTCTTGAGTCCATTAGCGCTGCCTCTATCATCGACGCCGTTTTGGCAACACAAAGACACATGCAGACCAAGACTCGGAGGATGAGGTGACGATCTGAACTGCAAAAATATCTTCTTCCAATCGGTATAACTGAACTTTTCCACCACGGGACTTTCACGGCTACCACGCATTGCATGATAGACACTGGTACCTTCCCTAAAGTCCCCTCCTGCTCGCTCATATTGTCGGTCCTTTCCCATGTGCCGCAGTAAGCCGAATACTACCTGAGCCGTCACTAGTCGCCTTCCCTGAAATCTCAACGTACTCCATCTATCAGCATATATGTGTCAAACACCCGAATTTCGAGTCGAGATAAGGTATCCAACTATCAAGAAAACAATCTACAATCCATGCAAGTGAGTCATTACTTTCACCTCGGAGACCCCCACGGCTACCATGATCTTGAGAACTAGTTCTGGGCGGGTAGCCTTGTGCTTCATGGTGAATGCAAACACGGTCCAGAAATTGAATTACCTCTATTACGATTGAGAATACCTCTAAGCTTCACCATCAAATAGCTGCAACGTAATTTAATAATGTACATGAGATCGCGACTACATATTTTCAAACGTTTCATTTTGAGATATTTCATCGCTCATTGTACGTATTATTGATCGTTCGACAGAAAGTCTGCATCGCCAACCTGTCAATCCTTGTCCTCACTGAACAGCACTTGCATGTTGATGTTCACAGATTCACTGAAGTGACCTCTCGCCGCCGAGTCATGCCGCTTGAGGTCCATAAATTTAGGTTCAGGCAACTAGCGGACAATATTTTAGCTCGCTGAAATATCCCCGAGCCGATCAAACTAGTGACTTTTGTTTACGAACATAAAATACCATTCGTGCCATGCGCTAGACGGGCTACTTTTGATAAAAATACATCTGAGAACAACTTGGAGCCTTAGTAACCTGTTCATTTGGGTTGCCAGTTTAAACTCCTCACCTCCTAAAACTTCGATTTCTTACTAGAATATTCAAAATGACCGAACTACAATTCAGCCAGTTCAGCGTAAGCACCCAGCCGGTGTTTTTTATATCACGGAACAGTAACTAACGTCTAAACACCAGAATAATGAACTTCGACCTCAGTCTATTGCCCTTGCATCCGGGACCATTCGGCTCCCTGGCTATGGCCTGCCGCTGAACTAAGTCAACATACCCACTTCCTGGCACCCCCCTGTTTCTGGCACCCACAAAAACGCGAAAATCCACCACAACCCAATGCCCACCCCCAACCTCCTTTTATCACAACATTTTCAATTCGCGTCCAAATGGGCTCATCTTTTGCACATGTCTTCTTCTATATATAATGCCTCAATATACCGAAGATCAGCTTCGTCAGGCTCTCGAGGA
>NW_026849618.1:0-30799 GCF_030869305.1 Colletotrichum tamarilloi
TCCTCGAGAGCCTGACGAAGCTGATCTTCGGTATATTGAGGCATTATATATAGAAGAAGACATGTGCAAAAGATGAGCCCATTTGGACGCGAATTGAAAATGTTGTGATAAAAGGAGGTTGGGGGTGGGCATTGGGTTGTGGTGGATTTTCGCGTTTTTGTGGGTGCCAGAAACAGGGGGGTGCCAGGAAGTGGGTATGTTGACTTATGTACTCATTTCAGGGTTGGGTCTGATCACTAACACGACATACATGTACTCAAAGCCGAACTATCAGGTGGACACCACCTATCTTCAAGCTCACTCATTTAACGCCAATACTAAAGTCAGCAATCCACTTGACCTTTATGTGAAGTCAATGTCTGAATCATGAGAAGCCAGTGAATAAGTCGCAAAATGTTGCGTTAGCAGACGGTGAATCACGAGAGAGATAGTCCGCAGCCAGTTTAGTGGCACCGCAATCAATTCACTGATACGTGTATGTTCTACCTCTGGTTACTGTACAGAGATATAAAATGGAAAGAATGTGCCTGGAGTCATATCCGTTTCATCATCATCAACAACAACATCATTGTCATCATCATCATCGTCACTTAAAGCACTCAACAACGCTATAAACACAATCGACCCCCAATCAACATCAACACATCCAACATACTCTGCAATAAAAGACAGACAAATTGTCAAGACAATCACAATGGTCAAGGAAAAGATGACCCCTGAGGCTGCGGCCCGTATCAAGGCGGGGAATAAGGATGTAAGAGAAGCCGGGAAGCGCATCTTCCTTATACATCAAAGACAACATCGAGGTGTTTTCAGAGCTGACAGAAATATTAGAAGAAGTTCGTTCAGAAGGCTGCGGCTGCTGCGCAAAGAAACTACCCCAATCACCCGACCTACAAGTCCAGTGGCGGCTCTGGCGGCGGCTCGTCTAGCTCTGGCGGGCAGTCTGGTGGAGGTTCTGGTGGCAGTTCGGGCGGCGGCTCGAAGTAATCATGGGTTCTTCCTTAAAGTGAGAATATGAGCTTAGCTCAGTACAGACTCCAGCCGTGCGAGTATCTCGAATTGACTGCTGCGTAGGCGGTAGTTTACATAGCCGATAGCGTTTAGGCGAGCTCTACGATTAGTAGCCCTCAGTGGGCCAAGTCAAAATCAATACGATGAGTATCAGTTAACTATGACCGAGGTTGCATCCTTCGGCCTCGCATGAGCCACACAGGTAAAGTTGACCATCAAGATCTCGAACTTATTTTTAACGTGCATTCAATCTTGGGGTACGACGAAGGTTCAGGTGGATCAAAGGTGCTATTATATTTCATGGCTTTTCCGTATCTTTTCCCCCATCGATAAGTCCCTACCAGGAACCAGAACACCAAGTCCCCGTGAGTGTAAATGCTTCCCAAGGTATCATAGTAGTTTATACATCCCCCAAACACCCCTTAATGCCCATTTTTGATCACCCCTATTCTCTCACTGCCTCTGCGATGGATACTGATACCGCGTAGGTTGCGGCTGCACCTCCGTCGCCGGCATCTCAACAGCACCAGGCGGCGGTTGCGGCACATGCGAAGGAGGCTGCGACGTAACAGGCATCGAAGCCAACTCGAACACACCCTCCTGCTGAGCAGGTTCCTGCGGCGGAGCAACGTACGCAGCTTGCGGGTGGTGGCCCCAAGCACCCAAGTTTGCCCCTTGTTGAGGTTGAAGATGCGCATACGGCGGCTGCGGTGAATTTGTCGCCCACGTCTGTCCACCGGGACTCGTAGCCGTGATTTCGGAGACGGGCCTCCAGCCTGGTTGCTGCTGCTTGTTCTCGTTCTTGTACTCTTGCGCGCCGGTGTACGCGGCGTATCCACCCGCCCCAGTGCCGGCGACGCTCGCGGGCGGGCTGTATTCGGTAAAGGGCCCGTGTTGTGGGTTATTGTGGCCCGTGGCACCGATGCCGCCGCCGAGCATTGGGCGGTGGGACTCGTCGTGGGCGTCGCGGCTTCGCTTGATGCGCCAGATGAAGGCGGCGAGGCAGACAAGGGCGATGGCTCCTGCACCGGCGCCGACGCCGACGCCGATTTTGGCAGTCGTGCTTAGGCCTTTGTCTTCCTGTGCTGGAGTCGATGTCGCGGGTGTAGGTGTTGATGTGAGGGTGATGGTTGCTCCGCCTGTGGTGGTCGTCATCATGGTAGTGGGCGTAGCTGTCTTTGATGTGGATAAAGTTACTGATAGCGATGCTGTCGCGCCTGTCGCGCCGAGGTTGAGGAATTGGTCTTCAGTTATGGATATCGGCGTCTTGGAGTCTGAGCAGGCGGTGCTCATGGATTGATAGACTGTGCGGAGGGTATCCTTTGCTTCCTTTCCTAGACACGTGGCTGCGTTTGTGACGAATTTCCCCTTGTCATCGCTGCAGAGGCACTTGTTCATTGTTGCGACTGTGTCGCCGTCGCATTTACTTGCGTCTGAGGAGGCGTAGAGGCATGGTTGGGCGGCTGCTGGGTAGAGGTCAAAGTTATTTTGGTATTTTGCGAGAGCTGGTGCTGCGAGGAGGAGAATGCTCAGCAAGCTCCTTGTCGTTGTGTTCCTCCGCGCCGACGCCATTGTGAAGAGTTGGAGGGAGTGTCGCTCTCTCTGTTCTAATCTCGAGATGGTGTTGATGGTTAACAACCAGGGGTTTTGGGGGCCGGAAGATAGATCACTTTTGGGTGGTGACTACTGTAGAGCTAGGGATCGACAATGCGCGTCATGCACTTGGGCGGCGTCGATGAAAGTCTAACTCGAATTTCGCTCAATTGGATTCCGATTCAGGTTGAGGCGGTGTCTCAGTGCTGTTGGTTCGGTCGTCTGAAAGAGTCTCTGTGGTGTATCCATACATTCGTGTCTGCTCGCCAGAGATGGTGATGGCCAGTTCAAGGGGTCTAGTTGAGTTCGGCGGCAGTGGGCGAAACAAATTGGCAGAGATACCAAGTACTTAGTAGAAGGAATGATGAAGGAGGCGTGACGGGGGGTTTTAAGGAACACCGTCCGGAACAACGATTATGAATCTAGATGGAGCCGAGCTAGAGCAAAGGAATGGCTGGAATCACTAGCGCAACAACGGACGGATTGACGGATTGGAGGCTGAGGCTTGGATACCTCTCACATGGAGACAATGGGCACGGGGAGAGCGTAGAGAATGACGAAGGGTGGGAATGCAGCGGTGCAGTGCAGACGATGCGACTAGGGGGAGGGAAGCTTGTTTCCCTTCTTTCTTTGCCTTTCCTCGTTGTTGTTTGGTTCATTTCTCTTTTTGCCTATATGTAGGGCTGAAGGCTGAGCATCAGCGCAGGTACATGTAACCATTCATAGATACACATTGAGAACCAGATGTATAAGGTTACAAGATACTGGTCCAGGCACGAAGTAATATTGTCCAGGGGCTGTGTTTGCTTCTGGACGTTCCGCAAGGGAAACCAGAGCAAACTTTGAAAGATGCTTCTCTATGAGGAACGTGGGTGAGATCGAAGACATGGAAACGGGACGGGACAACGAAGCAGACTGGAGCATAGCGCCGGAGGATCTGCGACCCTTGCCGGATTCGACGAACCGGGGCTAATTTTAGAGGCTCATAAGCCCCAGTCGTCTGGGCTGGCTGGATGACCGTCAACCACACATCCAGCTCTGCTGTGTTCCTCTGGTTTCATTGTAAAGAGTGGGATACGGGAAGAAGACGAGAAGGAGAACGAAACGGCCTTCTGTTGTGACATCTTGGTCGCCTGTGAAGAAGGCGCATCGTCGTGCTCTTGTTGAGGAAAGTGAAGAATATCGAACGCTTTCAGTCTGAGACGGATTGTCTTAGCAGCCTGGTCAATCGACATTCCAGAGCAACTTGCCAAGACCATCAACAGAGAGTTGACATAAGCGCACACATCCGGGTACTTCATCTCATCTCATGCCCCAACCCCCGTGGCTCAGCTTCCCCGGCAACCCGGATGCCGCTGGAACCGGAGGCAGTAAGTTAACCACACGCAATGGACGGATACTGGTCGAGGGCAACAACAGTGTGTCCAGAGCGAAGGATCACTCGTGGATTCGTGGCACGGTCATTCGGAGGCTGCAACAACGGCCTGAAAATAACCGTCAAGCCACGCGAATCCAATCTCCTGAATATCGCTGCCTGCGCTGGAGCTTCATCGCAAGCCTCGAGGGAGAAGAGAAAGGAAACTGGTTCGGAAGAGACAGGGGGAAGGGAGGGGTCCAGCCACCACGGTCAGGCCGTCAGCATCATTTCATCTCACTCACAATTTTTCCTCGCTGGCTCCTGGTGATGACGCTATAATCTGACTAACCTAAAAGCGGCCCTCTTTTGGCGGCTGCCTCCCCACGCAGCTCCCTTGCGTCATGTCATTGTATCTTAACAATAGGGAGCGCAACAATGCATGTTGTGGAATCTAATTCTTCGGGCTGGCTGTCAGTCTCTTCCGAGGCACTGGGAAAAGCCGTGGGCGCTTGACTGGTCATCAAGTCCGCGATGCCACAATGATATCGAACGCGTCCAACTTCCTGTGCGGTCTTCGAGCATTGAAGAGATATTAGATCTGTTTTCAAACACTCTATAGCGTGTGGAACAAAGGTAAGTGGCTTGGATACTGGTTATCCATCTCGAGTCGAGTGACACCGATAGTATCAGAAATTTGCGAAACCTCGTCGAAGAGAGCTCTCTTTCAACATTTAAGTCTATTGAAGCCCTGCTGGGAAACACAACGTTATCAGTTCTACCAATTTTACCAGTATTGAGTCTATTTCTCCTCATCACCGACGGCAGTAAGCCTGCCGACAACAAGATACTTGCTATCAAAGTTCTCTTCCCATCCCTGAAGCGCCTCAATCTCGTCCGGTCCCAGTCCTTCAAGCGGGTCCAACGGACCGTCCAGATCCTCCGTCAACATATCCTCGTCAAAGCTGCCGAGTGCCAGGCCGCGCGAAGCATCCCGGCCGGCGAAGTTGGAGTAGGGTCCGCCGGGTCCGTAGAAGTTGCGACCGTGTGAGACGTCAAAGACGCGGCCGCGGACGGCGAGGTAGATGGGTGTATCGTTCTCGCCGGTAAAGGGGAGGAGGGTGCGCGGGTTGAAGACGCGGAAGACGGTCGCGGGCGGCTCTTTCGGAAGGACCGGAGGCGGGGTCGGTCGGAGGAGGACGTAGATTGTGTAGATGTTTACGAGGAGGAAGAGAATGTTGAGAGGGGTGAAGAAAGCGTTCCTGAAGGATGATTAGGTTAGCTGACTGATTTCCACAGAAGAGTGAGTTAGTTGACTTGCCCTTGGTCCACGTGCAGCTTCACTGCTTCCTCCTGGAGTCGCTTGTCGACGTAGTCCATGATGATGGTTCGAAGGTATCCGTACGCTTCGAGGGTTTGTCGGAGCTGTTGTCTAACCGAGGTTCAAGGTATTCTAGCTTGCCCACAACTTTGATCTATTCTAGAGTTCTAGAAGAAGAATATCGAACATAAATTGGCCAGTCCCGCTTCGTGTCGCAAGATGAGGCTGTTCAAGCTGTTGTCGACAAGAGAAGCATTGCGAAAGCGACCTCTCTCGCCAGACTCCGTCGGAGCTCTCGTCAATGGCTCTCTGCTGCTCCGTGCACTGCCGAGCTGTGCCCCGCCAAAGCCCCATCTTATGTCATCATTAAGCTTGACCCACTCGATTCACGTGACGTATGCTTTGTCAGCAATGCGATCTAGAATTGAAGCTATCACGACTTCCCGGCGCTGGGGTCGCTGATGATCATCTCAATAGTACATGTATGTGAAGTATTCTCACGTCTCATGACTTGGAGTTTTTACTCATCTTGAAATCTTGTCAGTCTGTCGTATACCGTATCAGAAAAGAGCTCTAAAGCATATGCTGGGAACTCGACCACAAGCCGTGTTACGATAAAGGCCACGGATGCACCAAAACGTACACATGTATGTACTACCATATTACTATGCCTTTGGGTTGACTCAGAGTTTCTGTACTGCTAGCGCGCGGCGACCTTTCTAGGGAACCGTCCCTACAAACCATTCTTCCAATCTTAACTTAATGAGGTACAACAGCCTTCGGCAAAAGGGCAACCTGCTTTCATTTCACTCCGACAATACAAAGCCTAGGAAACAGTCCATGTCAGCTTTGAATGCCTAATGTGATCGATGGGTGACCCAGAAAGCCTGAATGTGGATGCCCATAGGATATAAAAGTATGTCTCAAATGAAATACATTGACATGGTGAAAAAGGTGTTTACTCGATCTGTGAGTTCAAGTTGCCATTTTCAACATCCAATTCAATCATTGTCGCTTTGATAATACAAGCATCGCTTGTCATCTCCGTGATCGTTGATCGGACGGTCTCTGGATAGTTTACTCCTGCTGGACTTCAGCAGCGCGCATGATGAGCATGACGATGATGATGAATTGTTTAACGCCGGTTCCACCCCTCAAGGGGTAAAGGGCGCCTACATCGGCTGCCGGAAACTCTCTACCACTACACATAGTGCGAATAAAAGAGAAAAGCAACATAAAATCCTTAGCCTAAGGCCCGTATCGCGAATCAATCTTGGTGGAAGCGCGCATGCCACGGGTGATGCGAGAGGTAGTCACCTTAATCTAGCCGCAGTTGAGGTAGAAGTCGGTACCAGAGAGCTTATGTAGAGTAAGACGGTTAGGTCGAATCAAGAAACCAGCAGCAGCAAGGTTGCTGGGGTTAGTGAGGGCATTGACATCCTTATCGTACGTACCCCACTCTTCAGTAGCGCTGGTAGGAGAGAACTTGACAGGACCAAACTCATAGGCCCTGAACCAGACGCCTGAGCCGTGGTAACTGAAGATGTTGGTTGTGAACTTGCTCCTCCAGATCCGAAGCGCGCTGGGATGCTAGGTCTTTGTGCCGGCGATCATCTGATTTTGATATTCTGATCAATGAGGCTAACAGCCAGTATGATACCACGTAGTTTCTTTACTGAATCAGGTGTAGCTATGTTTCATTCAAAGCCTTAACTTATGAACCCAATTACCCATCATAAATTACACGTCCCGATTCGCCGTTCCCATGACCGGAGGTATTCCCTCATTACATTGACATTATTTAAACAGCAGCGGCAACCTTGAGCTCCTTCTCGACAACAGAGACATTGTTCTTCTTGTCGATAGTCTCCTCAGCACCGAAGGAATCACGTCCATCGGCGAAGACAGCCTCAAAGTCGTACTCTGACCAGCGGATCTCGGGAGCGAGACCAGCGAACTTCCAGACGCCGTCGACCTTCTTGTACCAATGCTTGTTGTAGCTGTGAGCGTGGCCCTTGACGGCAACCTCCTTGCGGGAGGCGTCGGTGTACTTCTGGTGGGGCACGCGGAGCTGGTGGTGTCCGATGACCTCGGTCTCGGAGACCTTCTCCCAGCGGGTGCCGCCGATGAAGTGCTGGGTCTTAAGAAGGGGGTTGCCGAGGACGGACTTGTCCGAGATCATGGCGATGAACTCCTCCGCGGGCATGGCCTCCCAGATCTTGTCGAGGAAGGAGCGGTAGTCAATCTGCATTAGATCAGTACAAACGTGCAGTTTCGAAGGCAGTGAAAAGCATCGCCGTGGGACGGATAACTTACGCGAAGCTCAGGGGCAATGCATTTCCTGAGACGATCCCAGTCCTTGGAGTCGTAGCTGTCGGCCCACTCGAAGATGCAGCCAGAGAGGCCGAGATAGTCTGAGCGACTCAGTCAGTCATTATCCAGCCATTGTGCATGGTTTCCATGACTTACCCTCAAAGGAGATGTTTCCAGCAGGGCTCGCCATTGTGTCTGAAAGGTTAATGTAGAAGTAAATACAGGGAAGTAGCTGGAATATCGAGCGAAAGATAAAAAGGCAAGTTAAGTGCACTTTAGAGAAGGATATCGATGAAGTTTATAGTTCACCGAAAGAAGGACAGACTGGACGCAATGAACAGTCCGATGTCAAGCGATCAAGGCCTACCTCATGTTCGTTCCTAGCAACCGGACTGCCGTCAGACGCCTGGGCCTCAGGTACGGAGGCCCGGACGTCGAACTAGCGGCCCCCGCACCCTTTCGTGCGTGTCCGAGACCCCTATTTTTGGCGCCTTTTCACCGGACTCAGGTGGGGAGATGCCGGTCGTGAGACCACATCACCTTCAGGCTCCGCGGCTGCGACAAAGACGTGAGGCGATCTGCCGCAATACGTCAGCCATGGGATGACCACTACGTAGTTGGTCATAGCCTGTTCAATTCAATATCGAAACTGCTGGTCTGGTTATGGCTGAAGGGTTGGAAATGAAACAGCCGCTTAGTGTTTTTGTGTGGGGAATCCGCTCGTGAAATCGGAGAACGGCCTTCTTCAAGGCCGAGCGGATTTCGGGCGGGACAGCAGCGTTGCGTTAAAGTCGGGAAAGCGAATTAGGAGCCGGGCCCTCGTATATCCCGACCCGTGTTCATGAACTGTGACTTCTTGCCTGGACAGTACTCAGGCATAGACATTCCAGGCTTTGTTGCATTATCACAAGGCCATCGAGTGCCGTATACCTAAAAGCAAGGTAATGTCAAATGAACGTCAACATCCGGTTACGAAGACTGTCGGCCAAGTACAAATCAACTGGAAAAGATTGGATTAATCCCGCTTTGTGTATGCACGCGTCTTCATAAGCGTCTCAAATAGACGTACTGTTACTAGAGTAGATCGGAACGTTATATCTTGACTGTGTCTGGCACCCAGTGGAATAAGTGTAAAAAAGACTTCCGGTGAATTCATGTCTTTTCATGTCTATTTTAGATATCCACTGAACGGACGAGATTATATAGAGCCTGTGCGTTCTTTACCAAATTACTAAGCCCATCAAATCTTGGATAGTGTCAATACACGCCGCAGCAAACGATCTTTTGTCTGTCGTAGTTTTTCCTTCGAATAAAAAGACCCAAAAACATCAGAAGCAGGGAAACCAGGGAAGTGAATTCTAGCATTGCGAATGAGAGTAAAATTTGATGAGATGGCAAGGTGGACATGTTGTAGTGTGGACATTCTACGTACTACTCCTTTAGCTGAGGTATAATCCAATGGACCGCGGACTATCTGAGAGATTTACTCACACGTGCTTCCATGAGATATTGCTCATCACTACCAATCTGTTTCTGATCCTTCTGTTCGAGCGATCACCCTAGCTAAAGTACAAACGAATGTTGCCCTCGAATTCACCTTGCGCCCAGTAGACACTCACCTGGCGTTCTCCCCAAGGCGCACTCTCCTCCCAACCCAATAAACCGTTCTCTAAGATGTCCACGAACAGTGGCTTTTCCCCTGGTATAAGCTTCACAAGGGATTTTACAGACTTCAGCGCTAGCCCAAGGCGATTCGAATTCTTCGGAGATCCCAACATCCAAACTAAATCTAGTCGCAAGGCGAGAGAGCGAGAGATCGCCCATTTTTTGGGTGAAAATCTCATCCAGACGGTTGCGGATGTTGTTGGTGACCCCAAATTTCGTACTACTGTCACTGGTCGTGAGGTTTTGTTATACAGTGGACGCCAGTTCGGAGGATAGACTTCCACAAGTGAGTTCCAGGGTAGATAGATAGAAGCCATTTGAATAGTTGAGCATGGCTCCAACTGTGTCAACATATATCCCGGCTTCGGAAATGTTTTGGAATTGTTGGGATCTCGGGTAAGGTTGATGTAAAGACTGACGAGATCCTTGCTGAAAGCGGTCCTGCTGCTACTTTCCTCAATCATGAAAGGTATAGCTTCAGGGGGGCGGAAGATGAGGTTGCCTGAGTAGCAGAGAGGAATAGCTATACAGTGCTTCGTTGAAGCCGAATTCCTATCCGTGCAGTGTATCATGGCGTAGAAGAAAGGTCCCAAGACTGGATCTGTGTGTGAGATGCGTGCCTGAATATAAAGACCTTTGTTCGTTAAGTAATAGTGAGGGCTGTTGCTGATCTCACCAATTGTGACATCCCTGCATTTGAGAAAGTCGGCTGGAGACCTGGCAAACAGTCCGCCCGCAGATGTGAAGTCTTCTCCGTAGCCCCAAGAAAATATTGACTCATCGTCAGTCTTCTTGATGATTTCTTCCTGGAGCCTGAAGAAAGCCTTTTCACCTTCTCCGTACAGCAACGGCATATTGACGTCGAACAGGCCCATGAGGGAGTAAGCTTTATCCTCTATCCGGGTAGTTTCTCTCTTCGCTGCCCAACTCATCTTCTCAGCAACGGAGAAATTCTGATGCACAGCTTCGAATTCCGTGGATAGTGCGATAACATTGATACTCGTTATGTCGTGAATCAGATCAACAAAATTGTAGGAATTCTTGACGTCGGTGTCCTCAGCACGTGTCGGAGGTAGTGGACTGAATGGATTTATCGGGATGTTCAAATGTTCAGGACCTTCTCCATCGAGCTTTTCGATCTGATTAACAAATTTCCAAGCGTGGTCGTAAAAGCACACCTTGGGGGCGGCCAACAATTCCTGCAGCGTCCAACCGCGAGTGAACCAGCGGCTTTGGGAGAATGATGCTTTGTTCCTGCGCCATCCGTAATGGTTTGAGACCTCGCAATCTTCAAGGAAAACGTAGCATGCTACTGCCCGCTTGTACCATTGAAACATAGAATTGATGGCCTCGGATAGCTCAGCACTGCTGCTTTTGTCTATGCAGCAAGTGTCTATCCAAACCCAGGAAAGCTCTTCGCCCCGAGCGACACGACAGAGGCCATCGATTTTCGTGATCCCACCGCAATATCCATCCGTCTGAAGATCTTTGAATGTGAACTCGTTGCGCCCCCAAGTGTGGGACAGGATGCCATAGGGAGGTATATCTGTGCCGGAAAACTCTCGCAATTCAAGTGTAGTCGTATGTAATAGCCGCATGATTTGATTTCAATCACGTTGTTATCTAGTAAGCTGACTGAACGACATTGGGAAATCATGACGGGGCGGCTGTAGCCTGTTCGAATTGAGCAATAAACGAGGCGTTAGCAAGCCCTTTGGTCAAGCGAGAATCTGACGTCTCTCATCTCGAGTGCGGGGTAAATTCAACAAGATGCCGCCTTTTCAGGCGCCGTGGTTCGCCAGAGACCACTGGATGAACTACATATGAGCGTATGTAACCAACAGATTTGCCAAGGCTCTCTGACCTGCTTACATGATGCATACTCCAGCCGAGGGTGCCTATAAAGTGCAACAGGTATGGCCAATTGCCGGCCTTTCTCATTATCAGTATCATGAAGTCCATTGACGTGTGACATAGATATTCTAGTTTACTGCGTGTTTATATGAGTGATGTGGTCTTCGCATGCTTCATCCTTACACGGAGCACATGTCAGAACATTCGACCACCTCCCAAATCCCATCTTGGATCTCTAATCTGTTACACCTACCATCCGCAAAGTTGGGGATGAAAGCTTCACCGTCAACGCTGAGTACCCGCATGAAGTTGAGCGACAAAACCGTCCCCCAATGACTGAAGATGAATTCAAAGCCGTTATCAAAGTTGAAGGGAAAGCACAAAACTATGGTGATAGTCATGTTATGTTCAATGGCAGACAATCTGTACAGAACCCATAGCCTAGATATGTTATATGTTTGATCAATATGTACAGGTAAAAGTGAAGCCCCTCGTTGCGCAAACACTGTCCTGGGCTTACTCCTTACACGTTATTTTCGATTGACTGTCTGGCCCACTACTGAGCTAGCGAAAGACCCAAGAATACCTAGTTCCTAGTGTCACCTTTGATGCCATAGATATCCAGTAGGTTGAGGTTGGGCGAATGAATCTTATCGCTGCAGCGTGAGAACTGCCGGGCGGTACGGCAGCAGGCCGTAGTCGCCGCTGGAGCTAGGAGACCGTCCCTGGTAGAGGAGTTGAAGATTGCACGGGTCGATAGTCATAGTCTGGTCGGGATCGCTGCGAACCAAGTCGCCGTGGCTGATATCATTGGTCCAAGTAGCACCGCTGTTGGCCTTGCCAGCAAAGGGATTGCTCTCAGTTGCGGCCTGGGCCGTCCACGCTCCGCCGAGACTGGTGGCCGTGAAAGAGCGGAAGTAGCGGCCGTTGACGCCAATAGCCTCGACGATCATGAGGTACTGCTGTTTGCCCTGAACGGTGTAGAGTTGGACAGCCTCGAAGAGGTTGTTGGTCGTGTCGCTCATGACAACTGTCGAGGCGGTGCCAAAGTTGCCCGGGAAGTTTCCAATGGGCATGCTAGAGCGATAGATCTTGCCATTGTCGCCCGCGAAGAATAGGTACATGTTCGTGCTGTCGCCGATGAGCGTCTGATCGATGGGGCCGGTGCTGGAGTCGGAGATGGTTCCGGAGAACATGGGCTGCGCCGCGGACCACCCGTTCGCAATGGAGGGATCGCTCGACGTCTTGTAAGAGAACTGAGTCGGACCCCATTGATAGGCGAGGACCCAGATGTTCTTGGGACGGAAGTAGAAGATGGTAGGCGCGACGGCGGACTGGGTCATTGCATTTTGAGACGCAGCACCCATTTGAGACCAATCGGAAAAGAGGCCAAAGTTCATGGAGCCCCAGGTTGAGCCTTGGTCATGAGTCGACGCGTATACGAGGTGCTGACCGTTGTAAGTGACGGTGGTGAAGTCCTTGAGCGAGGCCCATCCGGATTTGGGTGTGGCCAGCGCGCCAGTCGATGTCCAGCGATAGGTAGACGGCAGGTCGCACGTCTGGGCGATGACATCTGTCGCAGACGCGAGGAGCAGTAGAGTGGTCGAAACCACCCCCGCATTGGCTCTGAGCATCATCTTTGCGTTGCAGAGTTTATAAAGTTGATGAAAAAAAGCTTGAGTCTCTGTAACTCGAACTCCTTGACTAGAAACAGTTGGCAGTCGTCCGATCTTTATATATATGAGAAATGTGTGTATTTTGACTTGACAGCGATTGGCTATCTAACCGTTGATTGCAATCTGATCTCCCCTAGTTGTGGACCGGCAGTTGCTCGCCAATGCGAGAGAGTCCGAGAAAGTCGCACTGGGATACGAATCTCATCAATCTGGCATTCGTGGGTTAACAAAAGTGAAACTGGACTATGCTCTATGTGGACTGCCGTTTGTGCCGCATGGTTTACCGATACCAATACTACTTCCCATATTGCCGAAAGTAATTTGAAGAGTATGATCCTGTGCTACAATCCCCCCCCTTTGGACCTGGACATCAACGGATTTTGCGGCTCCGGGGTCAAATTAAGATTGTTCACGAACGTTTCTGACAGTTTTGCATTCAGCCGGCGGATCGTATGTGATGCGCACCAATTGCGGTTTCTCGGTTCTCGGTGCACTTCTTCTAACACTCGCGCAGGGTTCCATCGAGGTGCGTTATGATCTTGGTTCCCCCAGACTTCTCCTCTTTTCGGACTGATCGTCATAGCGCCAGAATTTTCCCGACTTGGCGGTTGTGTAACCGCCAATTACCGATTGGTAGTATTAGTAGGCGCAATGGAAGTTGCTAGTCGTCATGGAACACTTCGTTCGCCTCGTGTGAGAACCATAAGTTACGATAATTGAGTCAAGTTGACGGTTTAGTTAGTGTGATGTTCCAATGCCCCCATGATTACAAAGAGGTATTTAATTACCCGAATGAATATATCTTGGTATGAGGTGTTACTACATGAACTTCATCTAAACTACATCGGTTGAAGTTTGTTGCTAATGTTGATGGCTCTCCACTGGGTGACTTGAGATTGCGCGAGCCAGCGGGAGCTAGCTCAGGCCACATCCCAATTCTTACCGCACGCCTTGATCCGAAAGAAAGCGCAAGAGACTTAGAATAACTGCATGGTTGAACTGACTCTGATACTCGCAAGAACCCGAATGTGGCCCACTACTTGGGTGAAGCCCAAAAGGATTTTTGATTTGTGAGCCTGTATTTGGGCACACGCGTCTTCGATTCCACTACATTATCTGCCTGGCATGCTAAAAACTTTCACTCCAAAGATATCTTAATAGGTCAGTGATCATTATCGTGAAATAACCCGTCCCTATACACGTCTTCAATCAGCCTTCCTTGACGCCTATTTCAAGTATTGCCGTTGCTATCTTATGTCGGATCTATTCTGTCCTGTCTGAGGTCATAGCCAATCTGCAGGTGGCTAAAATCTCATCCTACATATCTCCTCAATAACTTGTGACAGCCAGAAAATTCCAATACAACCTGACGCCATCCCGTTTGACTCTGATTTCTCAGGGTCAATATGATGACACTCCAATCACGCCATTTAGTCATCTTCCTTCCTCGGGATGTTGAACGGAGAGTCGCGCCCAATGTAGATGAATCCATCATACACGCAAGCACCCGCGATACCACCAACAATAGCAGCAGCCCAAGGGGCCCACAGCCAGTAGTAAGAATCATGAGTGAAGACATCCGAGCCATAGCCAACGATAGCCAACGCAATACGTGGGCCAGTATCTCTGGCACCATTCATGGCGTACCCAGTGTTGATGCCCAAGGCGGAGCCGATGGCCAGCAAAGCCAAGAACATAGCAAAGGGTTGTGTGCCCTTTGGCGGCGATAGGTTGTTCTTATCAGCCAGAGCAAACACGATAGCCACCAGCGCGGCCGAGGCAAGGAACTCGGTGTAAAAGGCGCCGGCATAAGGAAGTCCAGACTTGGGAAAGGTGAAGAAGAGACCGGCAGTGGCATGTTCCCCGATCAAAGTGCGGGCAGCGCCGCCCTCGTACTCTGCAATGCTGGTGGAGTAGTTCAGATAGACGGCAAGACTGGCGAAGGTAGCACCCAAGACCTGCGCAGCCAAAAAGCTGGGCACTTTGCGCCAGGGGAAGCCGCGGAAAAGGGCGAGGACAACTGTCACGGTTGGGTTGCAGTGTCCACCTGATACGCCACCGGACATCCATACGGCCATAGCCACGCCGGCGGCCCAGGCCAGGCGGCACTGCAAAAAGTCACCAGCATTTTCGCGGATGTCGGCCGACTGGTAATTCAGACGCGTCTCGCATTCCACACCTGCTCCAAAGAGCAAGATCATGAAGGTACCCCAGAATTCACTGTGCATGTGTGCGGTCAGCATCGGATTGATTCTGAGAGCTCCATTGCCGTAAGGCATCCCGGTGGGGGAGGCTCCGGTGGGGAGCCATGTTCGCGATTGAAGTGATGTAAAGATGGATCCAGCCGATATTCAGGTACTCACGCAAATTCCTCCCGCCAGTAATGACGGATTTGGGCCCATGTGTTTGGTGGCCTGTCACTAAGCGCCCATTGCGGCTTGTGTAGGCGCGTCTCTTGGTGGGCGGCGACTGGCGCGGCCGGCAGTACTGGCTCGACGTCTTCGTGATGTGGGTGAACCTCTTGTAGGGAGGCACGTCGCATGGATAGGGGCGACACGAGTCGCTGGCCATTGAATGATGGCAGTTGGAATGTGCCGGTGCGTCGTCGATGCCTCGAGAGGAGCGGCTGGCTTTCGCCTGGATCGTGAATCGATGACGCGGGAGACATATCCTCGTGAGTCTGTTTTATGGCAAGCTGGTTGGATCTGATGCCAAAAGATATCGGCGGGTTTGTCACCTGACAGAGGGGAAGTGTAGGGACAATATTTGTCTCTCAAGATGACGATGCCTTCGTACGAGGTGTGTTGTTTTTGTTTGCCTCTCATCGATCCACAAAAACCGGACGGCAGCACGGTTGCTTCTGCCTCCCGTATCAAGTTGATCTACATGTTGCATTGCGTACCCGCTCATTAGTCCGTATAGTTGCCGAGGCCAAGCTCCGATTTGGTGGTGCAAGGAGCTGGAAGACAACAACTCCGTATTTATCTGTGGATTTAGACACTATTATGGAGAATGCTGATAAGTTATCGCGCAAGCAAGACCAGTCGATGCGTGATTTTTCTGGGTCTAGAAACCTACGAATTTGAACTTTCCCTGTTTTTTTCCAAGGTTATTGGACTACTTGGCGTGTTAGCTCACCGACATCTCTGATGTCAACAACATTGGAAGAAATTCGTGATCTCTGGAATACAACTGGGAGAATATCAAAGAGCTCCTCGTACCCTGCAGTTTTTGTCTTGTTTTTGTCTTGAGTCTCGCTCATTAGATGCGCGGAAGTTGACAATCGTTCTATCTTGCAGGTGTTACAATTGCATGCTAAGTTGGCTCTATACAATGCCACTCAGAAATGCGAAAAGAGAAAGAGCTTGTGAAACCAGCCTGCAAGCAAATCGGTCTATGAGCATGCTATGGTTCTTCCATCACTTCTGTCTGAAGCGCACACTTTGCGCTTGTGGCCGTTTGGCTGTTCCCTTCGATGGGTTGGCTGGCACAAATTCCTCGATGTTTGATGCTGACTCGTTTAGTTTAGCCTGTGCCATTCCGAGCTGTTTGTTCTCAAGATCAAAGACCGTGTACACAGCCGAAAGCATAGGCGCACCAAAAGATGCTACGTTACTGTCAATGGGTTCTAACGGAAGTGTGCACAGGGAACTGCCACTCT
Organism: Colletotrichum tamarilloi; assembly: GCF_030869305.1. Classification (NCBI taxonomy): domain Eukaryota; kingdom Fungi; phylum Ascomycota; class Sordariomycetes; order Glomerellales; family Glomerellaceae; genus Colletotrichum; species Colletotrichum tamarilloi. The sequence goes on from NW_026849618.1 coordinate 16,452, forward strand.
TGTCGGTGACGGGTGCCCCGTTCTTCATGAGGGGGATGAAGATCATCGACAGAGGGACCTCGACCTTGGCCGTCTGGAACTCGAAGTTGAACTTGGCACCCGAATCGCCGCTGCTGCACTTCAATGCCTTCGTTCCATCCTGTAGTGTTTGGATATTGATAGCCGGTCCGATTAGATCCAATATCTTTGGTGGGAAGGATAAGGATGGGTTGCCAGAATCAACAAGGACGGGTGGGAAGTTGTTTCCCCCAATTGCAGTTGGTTTGGCATTCTTGTCTGCCGAGAAGGAGAAGGAAGTCCAAGGCACGATGAAGTCATTCGATTTGAATAGCTTCTGTCCAACGAGAGGGATCATCTGCATTTGTCCTGTGAACTTGGCAGTGTCCATCCCGCCAAACACGACGCTTCCAGTAGGCAACCCTGAGCGATGTCAGCAAATTTCAAGCGTACATTAAGAATCCAAATATGGAAACTAACTGAAATCATTCAAGTATACACTGTAAGCCAGCGACTTGGTGAGCCCCTGGGCTTTGAGATTTTCTGGAAAGTTCGTGTACGGCTTAGCATTATTGGCGAGAACGGACGCCTCTGAGCTCGAGGGGCCGACGCCCAGGATGGCAATCAGGGGTGATGTCAGCTTGCCAGTCTGACCCAATCCCATAGTGTTATTTGAGATCGATGTGTTGCCGACCGTGACTGATTCTGACATGAAGGTTCCTTGGATTTCAACACCATTTGCGTACGTAGCCTCGAACGGAGAGCGATTGGCATTAAAGGTAGTTGATTTGGCGTTATCAAATGCACCTGAGACGCTAGAGTTCCTGCCGTTGCTGGCGGTGCATGTTGCCAGACGGTCTTTGCATAGCCGGCTGTTGAGCTGAGGAACCCAGAGATCACTGCTTCCTGTGTCGAAGATCGCCAAAACTTGTTGCGGTGGAGATCCAACCGAGATTTGCATCGATGCAACGAAGTTGCTGTTAGGGTCGGCCATGCGGGTGAAGGGGATCTCAACAGTCTTTAGACATTGAATAGACTGGATTAGGCATATGCTCGTGACCAGCAACGGCTTCATTGCAACCGTGAAAGACGACCACATCGTGCTCTGTGATTGCGGACACGAAGTACACGCGAATTAAAGGATAATATAATCAACTGAAGAGTTGCGCGGCAACTGTTTAGCTTGTGTCGAATGTTGTGCTTATTCAATCATATCGGCGGGGAGCTTGATCATATTATAAATGCGTGCGAGATTCCCATTATGTCGAGTGTCTATCTCTTGGATTCTCCCCATCCGTCAATGGTCCTATGACTCTCTTTCCGGTCGAGTTTCGGGTTTACCTACCTGGGGGTAAAGTCATGAATCGTCGTGACACACTGGTCTGTTTTGTATGGGCGAGAATTTTCCGCGGCTTCAGGATAAATCTTTCGTTACGGCCTAGCTCGCGTTCCGCTCAATGGCTCAAGCGCCGAGCTTGGGCACCATTCACCGACATTCAACTTGGGAAGATAAGTGCGCAGCAATAGGTAACCCCATCAACCTTTCGATTTTTACCTAACTTGACTTCCTTCGGACGAATTAGAGTTTTATTCGAGCTGGTTCTTGAGTTAGAAAGTGTTTCCTGCTATTCCACAAGATCACTGTTTGCCCTGGTCTTACTTCAGGCAGATGGCTGATCTCCAATGAAAGTGGATAAATCAAGACGCTTAGTGCAGATCTGAGTTGGCACTTGGGAGTTTGTCTGGCGAATGGCCACTTAGTTGTGTTGCCAGTGCCGCAAGTGAGGTTACTTCTGGCTCCTGGATTCCACTACACAGGTGTGAAAGCGAGCACAAAGGTTAAGTAGGTCAACAACCGTAGTTGACTCCTGATGTAAGCATATGTGCATCTTTCTCTCTTCAACGATATCTGAAGTCATGAACGCATCGGATTAAGTCATATTGCGCATCCCTGGTTTCTTAATCGCACCTATGACGGTTTCTATCGAGCTATCTCATTTTTCGTGCCAGAACCATAAAGACGAAGCTCTATGTGGCCGCTGCATAGGCTCATTGGGAGGCTCTTGCTGATTTGCTTCTACCTCCACTAACGGTTGTTCCTTTTGATTTTCTTCTACAGTCTCTGCCCCCACTTGCGGTTGTTCTCTTTGAGTTTCCCTTAACGTCTCGTCGTTCGGTTCGCCAGGGAATGGGGGGAAATGAAACATACTTTTGTGCGGAATTGTTATCTGAATCCTGTTGGGTATTGTTTCTTGGCTTCTCCTTCGGCACCATACTCATAGCTTGTAATTGCAGCGCACTTTCGACGGTCTTTGGCGCTTCTGATTCAGCTGAACCTTTCTCATACTCGGAGTCATCCATGGTCTCGGTTTTTCTTGTGGCAAAACTTCCGACGACAGAAAGTGAAGCTTAAAACGACAGGCATTGAGTGGTACTTGATGTAGCTCTTCTTAGCCTAATGCCATGATGTTCTGAGAAACTTTCTTATTCATGACGACCACTATTATAATTTTGCTCTCGATTTTGAAAAGACTAGACACAACTGTCTATCTTCGCCGGTGAAGGCAAAGCTGGGTTGTAACAATGATCTTTCGCTTTCTCATCCAACTTGAAATGTACTGCATGGAGGCAAACTGTGCTTTTACGGTTCTCACCAGACTCAACTGGAATTATGGAGACTGATTGGGATTCCATCACTCGGAACTAGTCCAACATTTTGTAGCCCAGAATGTGAGCAATTTGTCTACCATTAGGCCGGAAATGCAGTGAAACAGCGATAATTGGATCACCTTCTCATGTCCGAGCCGAACGAACAGAGAATCTGGAAAGTATCCAGCAGGGTGCTGCACAGTCCCTGGAGCAGCCCCCAAATCGTCAAGGGTCTGCGTTACAGGGATGATAATCTCGCTATGCGTATTGCCGCGGGCGATTTTGGCTTACTTTCGGCTACGATCTCCGGCGGAATAAGGCTTGTTGCACTTTAAGTTGATTAAGCTGTTGCCTGTGTTTTTGGTCCGTGGGAAACCCCGGGTGTCATCTTTGCTAGCCCGCCGCCGTCGTTCTGTTACAAAGACTTTACCCCAAGATTCTCAAATCTTTTGGAAGTGAAAAGCTCGGTCGGTCAGAGCCAAGCTATAGCATACCATTCAGTCCAGCACATCATCACCTTCTATGTCGTCTTCCAGGAGACTGGTACCTAAGACAGGCCATTCAGAGACAGTGAGATTGTTTGGCCTTTCTGAACAACGTGCCAACGCCACAACAGGCTGCGAAAGGGACGAGGGTTTGGAAGCCCGTCAGCACGCCAAGGGCGCTAACGATCCTTCGCGAGCGATTTTGCCCAATGCCAGGGCATTTTGGCTCATCGCCTCTGATTTAGCGTCATGGGTCTGCAGGCTTTGAGCATGATTTGGGTTTGATGTTAATTTCGGCAGCATCAGCCTCAACCGAAGCCAACATTGCGGCCGCTCCCTTTCCCAGTTTCATGGAGCCTTTCCTTCGAACATGGCGGGGAGTTTGATGGCTGAGACTTGACTTTCTCCTCATCGTTCCTCACTTTTTCGTTGGTTTTGGCGTTTTCGTCGCGTCGTTCGTTTCACAACTGTTTTATTCACTCTTTCATTTCACGAAACGATGATGCTCAAGCCGTCGGTGAAGGGAGCTTTTCTGGGATGTGTGATGCAGCTGCCCAACCTGGCGAATGCGCTGTCGAGACGCGCCTGGGAACTGTCAGATGTACCCTCTCCCGAGATCTTCCTCCGTCGAGCAGAAGCAAGAGGTAGTGGATATCAACATTTGAACAATCGAATTCAACTGATTTAAGCCATTTAGTCGTTGTTCTTGGCGACTACGCCTACATCGATGGCGGCGAGATCTCTCAGCTCGACGCGCGAGGTAACCCGATAACATCGCGAGGCTCCAACGCAGGTCAGTTACTCCAACGACGAGGCGATCAATCCCGACACCTTCTCACGCGGTGGAATCCTAGTCAACTCCACATTATCGATCGATTTGACGACGTCATGGTCCGCAACCAGCGTCAGGATCAGGGAGATTCCGAAGACGCCGAAGACTATGGACCAACAGGCGATGTGGAAAAACGACGCAAAGAGTACATTCTGGATTTGGGGCGGACATAGCCCATTCGGTGCTCCATTAGACGAGCCCACGTCCTGGAAGTTTGAAGCAGACGGCAAAGGAGGTGGGACATGGTCAAAAGAGACACCAGCGAACCCAACACTTTTCCAAGAATTGCGACGAAATGAGGGGGGCGCATTCGCTAGTACCCCCGACGCCGGGTTCTGGTTTGGGGGACAATCGTCAGGCTGGACGACATCTAACCCTTACTCGCAGCCACTCCCGGGCATCTTGTCCTACAACATGACCACGAGGTCTTGGGCAAATGAAACAAATGATGCCTTCTCCAAGTACGGCACTTTGACGGGAGGCTCAGCCGTCTACATCCCGACTTTTGGTTCGAATGGTCTCATCACCATAATGGGCGGCGCAACATGGGGTCTCGAACCTGATCAGGCGAAGCCTCTCGGATGGCAGGACTTCAGCAACTTGACCTTCATGGATCCAGTAACTAGAGATTGGTACTGGCAAAAGACAACCGGAAATGCGCCCACTCCCCGCAGCAATTTCTGCAGCGTTGGAGTCGAAGGCAACAACGGAACCTACGAAATGTGAGCATTTCCATTGATCTCATACGACTTTTCGTTGATACTAATGAAGTTTTAGCTTTGTGTTCGGCGGCACCAATAGTGAGACAGGTTCAACTTATGATGATGTCTTCGTTTTAAGCCTTCCGGGGTTCTTCTGGAACCAAGTCGCTTACGAGTCGAAAAATCCAAGGAGGAATCATTGCTGCGCATTAGTTGGCCGCCGTCAAATGCTGTCAGTTGGAGGAGCGGATGGCAAAACGGGATATACAAGTGCCGACCCCTGGCCGCAAGGACTCGGTCTCTTCGACATGACAGACTGGAAGTGGAAGACGGACTACGACGCAGACGCCAAAAACTACGAAAGCGCAAAGACAGTCAGTGACTGGTATCAGCAAACGTAAGTGAAATCAGCCTAGCACTTGAAAGCTGACAGCATGAGCTAAGGTGCTAACATCAACCTAGTGGTATTAGTTCCGTCCAATGGTCATCCAATGAAGTTCAGGCACTTTTCAGGAAGTCAAATACAAACACGACTGGAGAAACCAATCAAGATCCAGCAGAGAACAAGAATACCAAGGGATCTACCCCAATAGCCGCCATTGTTGGAGCTGTAGTTGGAGCCGTCGTCGGTGCCATCATCGGGCTTGCTCTGTTCTGCTTCGTCAAACGTCGGAAGCAGAAGCAAGCCGCCGAAGCAGCAACTGCACTTGCTCCATATCCTGACCATGCAAAGGGGGATGGAGCATACCAAGCTTACTATCACCCTGTGGCTCCAGGGGAGTTGCAGTCGGATGTACCACAAACTGAATTGTATGGTGGATCAATACCTAAGCATGAGATGTGGGCAGAAGTACCAAAGCATGAGATGAGTGCCTCTGGAGTTCATCACTACACCGTTACTGAACTTGACTCCCACAACACTCTACTGGGACAAGGGGATAGAGATCACTCCAAATTCAGACGTGATCTGCAATAGGACACGTAATTTGAATGAACACGAATTTCCACGTACCCGCTGCAGTTTAGATGTCAGAAAAACGCAAGTAATCTCGGCGTAGCATCAATGTTGCCTTCAGTGCAGTTGTGATCCAATCAAACAGGCTCACAACACTGTTCGACTGCAGTATTCGGTAACAATGCTCAATTAGTCTCCGCTCGCCAGCATATCTGACCCAAAATGGTATGTTTATGACCTGGGAGAAGTGACGACTCGGCCCGGGTGTCTCCCACCGGCTTCGTACGCCCATTCGAGCGGCAGATGATCGCCACATCACTCAGACTGCAATGTCGCACAAACTCCGCTTAGGAACATCATCCGAACGCATCTGGCGTAAATCTAATGGAACATTGAGATAAGGTACCAAACGGGAATCCTTCCGCAGTGGAGCTAACGCGCACTTCAGTCCACAACCTCTTGCCCTTTTGGCTTAATCTGTAACGTTGAAGTGCACGATGCCGGTCTATCTCACGTCAGCGATGTTGAGTTTCTTGGCTGTGTAGCACAGCACAGCGAGAAGAGCGCAACCAATCCTGAATCTCGTTGAAATAGTTTATCAGAACGATTTTTATATCATTTCTGCAAGTGGTGCACCTACAATCAGTGCCCACACCCCACGATGTCTTGGCGTGTTTCTGAGCTTTTCCAGGGAGAAAGGCAGGTGGGTAACCTAAAATAAGAGAAGAAGGCCGAAGGATTTCCATTTACTACTGGAGACTGCCTTATATAAAGCTTAGGCTACCTCGAACGTAGCTCCAGCACTTTTCCCCCATGGCCTGATTAAGCTTCATCATACGGTACCGTATATTCAGCAGTCGGAGATCACCCTTCAAGATGTCATCAACCAAGAAAAAGATCTTGTTCCTCTGTAACAAAGATTATGGTCAGGCTAATGTCATTCTTTCAGCTACCTACGCCTTGATAAAGATCAACCCCGATGTCGAAGTACACATTGGCTCACAAGCAGGCTTTGATTCTCAGCTCCGCCGCTTCGTCGACCAATGCAACAAGATAGAAGGAGCCCCGGCTGGGAACGCCGTCAAGCTACATCCAATCATCGGCCTCTCCCACTTCGAGGCCGTGGATAGACCTGACAATCCGGCGCTGGCTACTTGGCTTACAAAGCCAGGGCTCGTCAATACGTCCCGCAACATGCTCACACTTGCTGGCCTCGCACTTCCATGGAGCCCAGAGGAATTCTTCGAGACTTATAAAGCTATCGAGGAAGTCTTCGAGGAAGTGAAGCCGGATGTGACTGTGGTGGAGGCGTTCTTCGCGCCAGCTACAACATTTGCCAACCAAGCAAACATCAACTGGATTTGTCTGGCTCCAAATACTATCAAAGAATTTGCGCTGCCAATGCAACCCAAGCTCGCAATGCTGTGGAAGTATCCCATGTGAGTGCAGGTAAAGTAGAGTCGAAGCTATAATTTCTAACTAACATCAGCCAAGTATACAATCAAGCCTACCATTCCCGATCCCACTCCATCTAGTCCCCCTCAACGTTTTCTTCAACCTCGTCGCCGGATACGGACTTTTTGCGGATTCGAGATATAAGCGTGTCTCGGCACATCTCGCCAAACATGCTGGACCCGGCATCGAGATCATCACCTGGAACGAGCTTGGCCTTCTGAAAGCACCACCCAAGGGCCTTCGAATCCTTGTCGCCAATAGTCCCGACATTGATTTCCCCTTTGAGACCATCCCCGAGTCCATCACTCCATGTGGTCCTATCACCCGCGCTGCCCCCAAGATTGAGATCGAAGATCCTGAACTTGCTGAGTGGCTGAGTCGAGGGCCAACAGTCTTCATCAGTCTCGGCACGCACCATTTCTATGATCTTCCGAAGGCGACTGAATTTGCGCATGCGATTCGAAATCTTCTTGATCGAGCAGAAGAACACAAGGGTGGTTCTGAAGATGAAGCTAGACTCCAAGTCCTTTGGAAGATGCCGCGCAAGTTGGAGGAGAATGAGAACGCAACCGAAGACTCTGGGCCATGGCTCGATGTCAAGGCAATCATGAATCCCTTCATCAAACAGGATAGAGTCAAGATCACGGACTGGTTTACTGCCGAACCAAAGAGTATCCTAGAGTCTGGCCATCTCGTGTGCTGTGTCAGTCATGGCGGCTCCAACTCATTCCATGAGGCTTTGTGGTAAGCACCTTCTCAATCAACTCAAGAGCTCTCGCTGACTTCCAACCTAGTACTGGTATACCACAAGTCGTTCTGCCAGGTTGGGGCGACTGCTATGACTTCGCTATTCGGTCAGAGATCTTGGGCATTGGGAAGTGGGCCAACAGGAAGGCCAAGCCTTACTGGGAGAGAGAAGAACTTTCCGAAAAGCTGATTGAAGTCGTGCTTGGCCCCCAGGCGCAAGCGATGCAGGAACAAGCTCTAGCACTAGCCAAGCGGCATCCGGAAGGCGCTGGTCGAGAGAAGGCTGCAAGAGAGATTCTGGATCTGCTGGAGAAGAATGAGGAGAAGGTCTGATGTTTTGGTTCCTTCGAGATCACAGTCTTGTTATTAATGTCGATTGGATGCGCAAGAAGTGCAAGATTACATCAAATCTATCCTTTTTGAGTTTCAAAGCCAAAGCCTCAACCCAGTGTACTTTCCAACGATGTCCAATGGTCACTCATCCTCCACAGTAGCCGCGAACCTTCTATCTCCCTTCCACCACGGACGCTCTTCTGTTTGTGGTGACTCAGCACTTTTCGCTTCCTCGAAAGGGAAAGAGGTATCAGTCGATGTGAATGATTTCTCTTTGCCTTCTCCATTCAAGTCCTTTGACTTCAACCTTTCGGGATCCAGGTATTGTGTATCTGCTCCACTCGCCCTCAGGCAATCCACGATCACGCCATGTCCAGCCTGAAGCGCAAGATGCTGCGCAGTGTACCCTTTTCGATCCTGCGCGGCAACGTCTGCCCCATTACTGATAAGCATCTCTACCATGAGAATACTTCCTGTCCATGCTGCATGGTGTAAAGCCGTCCATCGCTTGTTGGTGTTGAGGATCTGTAAGTTTGCACCTTTCTTGACTAGCAACTCGGCAACACTAAGATGGTCTTGGAGGATTGAGAGATAAAGTGGTGTTTGACCCTGGCGGGTCTGAGCATCTATATGCGCATCGTGGCATAGGAGCATTTCGACAATCGGGAGGGACCCCTCTGAGGCCGCGTCATGCAAAGGCGTACGCCATGACAAGTCCTTGGAGTTGACGAGATGCTCCGCTTTCTGGATCAGAATCTGGCAGCATCCAAGATGAAGCCCAGTTACGGCCTTGTATAATGCGTTGTGATCATTTGTGTCAACTTGAGTTGGATTCGCTCCGTTTTCGAGTAGCAGCCAGACGGTTGAGGCGGTTCCTCTGGCTGCTGCTAGATGCAGAGGTGTCATTCCGTGTTTGTTCCTGGCGTCGATCTCGGCCTTGTTCTGTAAGAGTATCCAGACTATATTCAGAGAGCTTCTGTCTTGATCGCCGCTGGTGTTGTGTGCAGCCAGATGAAGAGGTCGGTTTCCCTTCTTGTCCGGCTTATTGACATCTGCACCACCCTTGATCAGCTGCCATACGGTCATCTCTCGCTTGTACTTCACGGCCCAGCTCAAAGCAGTCAATCCCTCGGAATCCGAATTATTCAAACTGACACCTCTTTTAGCTAAGCGGCTGATGATGTAGTCTTGGCCCTCTTGTGCTGCCCATCTCATCAGCGTCCACTCCCCTGAGCCCGGTGACTCAATTGATGAGCCTCTGTCAATGAGAGTCTTAACGATCGACTTGTACCCCTCTCGTGCTGCCCAGCGTAACGCTGTGTATCCATCCTTGTCAGACGCGCTGACCTTGGCTCCGGCCTCCAGCAGGGTACTAACAGTCCTCTGGTATCCATAACGGGCAGCCCATCGCAAACAAGTGTATCCCTCGGAGTCTTGGAGCTCAAGGTCTGCCCTTTTCTCTATGAGAATGTTGATAAAGTGTCTGTGGTCCATGGCCGTCGCCATGTGTAGGACCGTCTTGCCATTGGTGTTTTGGATGTTGAGATCCGCCCCTGCATTGATCAGAAACAGCGCGAAATTTTGTTGGTTATGGGCTACTGCCCAGTGTAATGGGGTATCTCCGCTCTTTGTTCTGGCATTAAAGTCAACATTGGTGGCCTTGGACATCGCTCTCCTGACCAGACTCTCAAGCCCAAAGTAAGCTGAGACATGCCCTCCAGAAACTTTTGTCTGGTGCGAGACCCTTGGGTCTGTCATCGTTCTCAATGCATTGCCTAGCTTAACTTCGTCTGATGCAAAGTCCCAGGCCAACTTGTAATTACTTCCTTTTACTTTGGGCACCTCGGAGAAGTGGTGTCCCCAGTACGCCGCTGCGTAACGGAAGAGAGGATACATCTTGCAGTGCTTGTTGAGCTCTTCCCCAGAGTAGCAAGACTTTTGACTTGAGGCGTGGAAAAGACAGTTTAAACAGGTTTCCAGAAAGGTAGCCTGCTCATCTCTGATTATCTCTTGAGCCAAGAGGAATTCCGCTGCAGTGGCATGAGCCAATCGAACAGTCCTTTCAGATGCAGAGCCACCGGGGACAACGACGATGAGGCCGATGCAGGCTGATAAAAGAACTTCTTCCGTACACATATTGGACGATGTAGGCAGGAGATTCTTTCTCGGCTCATTGTCGGTGAACGAAGATGGTGGGGCACTACGAATTGCGACAGCGTGTAGGAGCTCATCGACAGTGAGAGCTCTCTTAGCGTAAACGACCCAAGACAAGGCATGAATAGCCAAAATCCGTTTCGAAACGGAGTTCGTCTTTATGCGGTCCATTGCCTGATGATAGACTTCTTGCGGGCTTGCTGAGAGGTGTGACAATTTGTTGATGAGCTCAACGAGACTCAGAGTTGTAGCCAAGGATTCGATATGAAGATGTGCAAGAAGAAACCTATGTCAAATGTGAGTAATGCTCAGTACCTTCTATTCTTGAATGACTTCAGTGACTTACATTCCTTGAGACTTTTTCATAATTGCTGTAATGATCTTGTCTTTGAAGCACGGATCCGCTATGCGGCCGTTCTCTACGACCTTTTGAAAATCATAGTGGTTTTCGATGAACTTTTCGAAGTAAGCTTTGACATCAGCTTCATCTGCCTTGACTTCACATTTATGATCTGGGCTTATCATTCGATGGAAATGGGATCCCGGCCTCGACGTGAAGACCATCCTGAAGTTCTTCGGCAAGTCCTGGCATCTCCTTAGGAAGATCGCAAGAGTGTTTTCAACGGGGCTGTCGAGACATTCGTCAAGAGCATCTACCACGAAATAAATAGTGGAAAACAATTCCGCTTGCGATGCAATCATTTTGAAGTAGTCCTCCTCAGTTGGGACTTGTCGAGTCCTTTTCCAGGTATTAACGACGCGCTGAGTTTCGGGGGAAAGAACCTCCTGATTTTGTAAGAGTTGCAACAGTACTGTGGATAGAATGTCGGTAATCCCGTGTTCGGAGTGTTTTGTGTAGTCAAAGTAAAAGTAGACACAGACTTCCTTGGTGCGATGTCCTATCACTCGATTGGAGATATGATCGATGATGATAGATCTGCGAAGCTTTGATCAGTACAGGCTCTTGAGATCAAAGAAGGACTGTGTCATGATCAAAAGTCTGATGCTTACGCAAGAACTGTTTTCCCAGATCCAGCTAAAAGCGCCCTTTCGTTAGGTCATCAATTTCATTTTGCAACGAAGACATCATCTTACGGATTCCATAGCACCAAAATTTCCGAATCTCTCCAGCACACCATTTTTCGAATGCCGGCAGTTGAGTGATTGCATGTCCTGCATCGGGAGTCTTGAGAGCGATTTGGAATGTCTCGGTTTGCATCTTTGCAACATCCAGCGGCCGTGACACTAGCCTCAGCCAGTCCGCGATATGTAGTTCTGGACGGTCCACTTTCTTTGGTGAGAACAGGAGGCACAATCAGTTCGGACAGATGGAAACGAACCAGTAGCGCCAGAAGTTTGATAGTAATGGTTTGCTACACAGAATTGACTGGTCGTCAGCTTTTCTAAACTTGAAGACTTTCAGTCAGAATCGCTGTCTCTTGATCTCCTACCAAAGTACATATTGTGGCCTGAATGATATTTATCCCCCATCGCAATGTCCGCATTGCTGCCTGTCGAAACCAACCCTTTCGCTTTGCCGTAGTTGTTCATCGAGATAGTATTAGACGCGGCATCAAAGTCCGAGTCTGGGAGGGATGGGTCCACTTCTGACAGAGAGCGGATTGCATCCTCTAGGCCGCCAACTTGCTTTTGCAACTCCGCACTTGCCCTGAATATCTGACGAATAGCAAGTACCTTGAGCTTTTTGAGTATGTCTTGCATCAGGCTTTCGACTTTGTGGGCCTTGCCCAATGGTACGACTTTGTTATGATAGAACTTGACAAGAGCGGACCACTCTTTGGCCTCCTTTTCCTGGTTCTTGCCGCCCTCAATGTCTTTGAAGATGTCGCGTAAAGTGGAAGCCCGCTTTTGACAATCACCCAGTGCGGGTATAAGTTCCTTCTCAGCCGCGGCGTCTGGTTTCTCGGCTTTCAGGGCTTCATGAGCGAGTTGCAGTGTGTTCTCGACGAGTGGGAGGCTTTTCCCCACCTCCTTGAAGGCTGCGGGTAAACCCTTGATGTGTTTGATAGCATCGAACGTAGCCAACAACGACTGGATGACAGTAAGAGTGCTTGCTGTGATGCTCAGAGGATCCATGTTGGAAAGCTCTTAGCCCAAGGTAGGCATCCGAAATAGCCGCCGTTGGAGCGTTTCTGGAAATAGATGCGCAGGCTCAAGCACTGTGCTATGACTGACATCAAGGAATAGCCGCGGTTTATCAAGACGGCTAAGTTGCAAACTTCAAAATATGTTTCAACTAAACAACTCAGGGACAGAGAAGAGTCCCGGATTCAGCAGCTTCTCTATGTTTAAGCATTTGGACCATGCTCTCGGCCGAAGAGCCAACGAATCATAAAGGAGATTTTGCGCCCACATCATTGCGCCAATCCGACTTGCAGGGGACTCGAAGAACAGAAGCATGTCACGGGGGCTGAGCTTCACACCATGATCTTGGTGGCATTGGGCTATCCTACTGGCTCAAATCCCCACGTCGCTTATCCCAAAACACGTCAACACTGCCACCATCATTGAGCGGCCGGCTGCAAAGTCTTACCGCATGCATATATATTGCATGCCAGCCTGCTTGAATTGTTCGTTAGTGTGCAACGTTCTACAAGCGTTTCGCTCTGTTGGTTTGAATGAATAGTTGGAAATGCTGTTAGAAGAGGTGCGGCCTCAATGCAGGGTCCAGCTTTTGAGTCGCAAGATTATTGACTAGCTTCCAACGCTGCGCTCTGGATTTCAGCGTTTAACACAACCTCGTCAGTCCCTCTCCGTAAATTGGTGTTAGAGATCAATTGCCTTAACCCAAGTATAACCAAGTACTCTGCCTCTTGACGTGGTTTCCTACACCTCGCAGTACATTAGCGCCAATCTAGCGCCATTGGCCGCATATGTAAGCTGCGACAAGCCGGTTGACTTCAAGGCAGAATTCAAGGCGTCCATGAGGCAGCTGCATTTCTAGCATAGCCTGCTTCAAAGTCATGTCCGGTCCCTGTGTCCAAGGATGAAACGGGGCAAGTGACGGCCGGAGCGGCGACCTGTCTAATCGGAGCAGCTGGATAAACGGCGAACGGGTGGTCTTCTTTTCATCGCCGCACGACACATGACTGCCAACACGAACCAACAACCACCCTCAGAGCCAATGACAGGAACGCTCGATGGCGGCCTTCAGAAGCCGACCGGCAAGAAAGTGTTTCGAAGAGAGCCGAGCCTATCCCGCGCGTTTTCCTTCGGAGCGGCGTGGCTCGGAATGGGATGACGAATATAATAAAGCAGCAGCCACACTACGCACCCCGACTCTAGCAAATTGGGACCGTGTCGCATTATCCACATCTGGCAGTTGACAGTATGCTTTGAAAGTCAATAATTCTTCGCTCCATCAAACACCCATTCACCTTGCATTCAATACCATGGTTCCAGCGCTTCCCTATTCTTCACGAAGAGAACCAACCCCACAGGGAGATATTCCAGAAGACATTGACTGGAGCGAATCGGAACCCGACGTAACACGAAGATCCTACAGACAACACCATCGTCACACAGAACCAGTCGACAACTTCGAAGATCTTGCCTCACAATTTGCATGGGACGGAACTTACGCCGATCCAGATAGCTTGAGCCCTCATCACGAAGCAAGATTTGCTACCGGCCAGACAGTCCCGTATAGGCGCGGTCACCTAGAAGGTTTCGCAGACCCTTCACGGCACAGAGGTCCCCCGAACCGAAAACCCCCGCCTCCCGGTCCCAACGAGCCTCAAGGGTTCAGTCAACAGCCTGAAGGCCCAGCAATGAACTAAGTCAACATACCCACTTCCTGGCACCCCCCTGTTTCTGGCACCACAAAAACGATGGGATCACAACCCAACCTCCTCATTACTATTAACTATTGATCCTCAACCACACCCACTACAATACAGCTGCCAGCCTCACTAGGGCATTCAGAGTCGCTGGATTCAGCCGTGATAACCTCCTTTTCACCCGCTTCGATTTGAGCCCGATGGATATCCCTGATGTTCGCGAACTTCGTATTGGGATCG
>NW_026849619.1:0-30680 GCF_030869305.1 Colletotrichum tamarilloi
CTCGTCGCTTGCTACCGTCACCTCCCTCGCAACGGTGATGGACGTCGAATCTGGCTCGCGATCCATCGCGTCGGGACGTGCGTAGAGTCGCCACGCGGTGGATCGTGCTAGTGCCACGTAGCGCGTTCCGGAGCTTCTCGACAGCGATCGACTCAACAACGTCGAATGATTCTTCAAACAAACAAGTATCCAATATCTTCCCTCTTCCTCTGTCTTGCAGGCATACAGGAGTCCGCGAAAAGGCCTCCACAATACTGTACAGCTATGTGCAAAAAGCATGTCCCGTTGGATCAAACTCATTTGGCCCTCTGAACGCACAGACTCCTCCAGACAGTGCGAATCCTCTTGAGCCTCGCACAAAGTACCGGCAGGGATCTGAAATGATTACTCCAGAAATGGCTTACGCCAGGAACGGATGAACACCGTGGCCTTTCAGTTGACTCACCACCACCACAATGTCCAAAATGGAAATCTCATCTCACCGTCGTCAATCCAGTGAAGGTCAGCAGAGTCAGCAACGGGCTTTGCCATCCTGGCGCCTCATCTTGCTCGTTCTTCGCGTGATCTTCTTCGAAACCTTATCTACAGTAAGTTGCTGCGTGAGACGACCGCCACTGATGACAGCATAGCCAATCTCGTCGGATGTCATCCACGAACGGTACGCCGAATCCGCTCGAAGCTGCGCACCTTTGGAACCACAGAGACTCCGACAAATACCCCCGGCCGCCCCAAGTCGATAACGCCTCCTATGCTGAGCGCCCTGCGCGGCAACCTCGCTGTTGACCCATGTCTGACTCTGAATCACATGGCTGCCTTCCTTCGAAAATACTACGAAGCCGATGTGTCGCGCTTCAGCATTAGCAGGGCCTTGAGGAGGGATAAATGGTCTCAGAAAGCCACACAGAATGTCGCTCAAGAGCGTAACCTGGACCTGCGAGACGAATACATGCACCAGATCTCGCAGTACCGATCCGAGCAGTTGGTGTTCGTGGACGAGTCCGGCATAGACAAGAGCATCGGTATACGCCGTCGAGGCTGGGCTCCTCGAGGGAAGCGGCCACGTCAAATCAAGCGATTTCACCGCGGTCGGAGGTACCAGACCCTGCCGGCGTATACTCAGGATGGGGTGATACACTTTCGGGTGTATGAAGGATCGACGGATGCGAAAGTTTTCGAGAGTTTTATCGAGATACTCCTACTACACTGTAGTCGCTGGCCCGAGCCCCGGTCTGTGTTGATCATGGACAATGCCTCTTTCCATCACTCGGACCGCATACGGGAGATGTGCGCGGCAGCGGGAGTAGTGCTGCTGTACTCGGCACCCTATTCGCCAGACATCATTCTCATTGAGCATTATTTTGGCGAGTTGAAGAACTTCATCCGACAGGTCTGGAACGAACATCAAGGATTCATACGGGCTGATTTCCAATCGTTTCTGGAGGAATGTGTGACGATCGTCGGCCAGCGGAAGAAAAGTGCCAGGGGCCATTTCCACAACTGTTCGATCTCCATTGACGACCCGCTGGACTAAAGCAATCAATCAACTAGATAAGAATATCATGCTTCTAGGATGCTGTGTTCATGTTCGAGATAGACCTGAAAATCACGCACCCATCGGCGAGCCACACCTTCCAGCACGCCCTGCTCAATAAAAGACTGAGCATCGTTGTCCTCATGAACAAGCTCGAGATCCAGCCCCCTCTCGAGCGTCAGGTTGTATGCAAGCTCGAAGTATCGTTTCTGCGTAAGGCTTCTTACTTTAGAGCAATGCCATTTGTAGTATGCCTCGACAGCGTCGTCCCTCAGCCCAGTCACGCAAAGGGGGAGCGGACGGGAAGGCGGACTGACTGGGCTGCCGAGATCTGGTGACGCTCTGTCCGACGCTGCCACATAGTCTGGAATATGGTTATGGATGATTACAGGGACGTGGCCAGCAGAGTCTGAACCCGAATGCTGCCGCTTGCGCTTGCGACCCTGTTGTTCCTGGGCATACAGTTGCGCCCGGATCTCCTCCGGGACATCGTCATGGGTATCCAAGCTATGGCCTTGCTGTACCCACCGGACAAGATCTCTCATGTGATGATCAAGCAGTTTGTGGTGCATCTTTCGGGCGCGATCCTGCCAGCACCACTGTCCGTTGTCGCACGGGGCACCCGGGCATCTCATGAGCCGATAGACCCGCCTCCACGGGTCAATCTCGCCAGCAGCCTCCTGCTCGGCATCCATCCGTGCACTCCGCTCTGCAAGGCCCATCGCGGTAGCGCCTCGTCCAGCGGGCCGGCCCGTAGACAGACTCTCCTCATGGTCCAGCTGCACATAAACCTTCAAACGCTTGCCAGCGCGGAGAAGCTGGCTCCATCCTTGTAGTTGCCTGTCCACAACGGGCCAATCAATCTGTTGCCCTTGAAAATGCTTTGTGATCTTGTCTTCGGATCGATCATTGGGAACCGACATGACGATTGTCGTCGCACTGGTCTCGTAAGATTTCTTTTTCGAGGCAACAATCCCGTCGACCTTAGACGAGAGCACCTCTTCCAAAAGTCGCTTGGGGCTATAACGAGGTTCTGCTCGGTTTGTTCCACCGCCTTCCTACTATTCAGGGTCAATTTCCATTGCATTGTATAAAGCAATCAACGCGGGGGCTGTTCATCGGATGACTGGCCTGAGGCCCATCTGTGGTAGTCCAAGAATGGCAACGCCCCAGGAACAGGTGGAAGCTGACTGTGTGGGGAAGTGCCGTGATCCAGTTCCCCGTCGGACTCGGAGATGTCGGAGCCTCCCCGATGGTCATTTTCATCATCGCTGCTGATCTCATACAGCCAGTCATCTCCAATCATGGTCGCACTCATTGGCTCCGGGGGGACAAGGCACAGAGGGGGATGAAACGTGGCCAGCGCCCGATGGCGGGCCATAGCCACTTTAAGTGAGGGTGGCAGTGTTACATTAGTTCGGACTGACTATTGGGTGGAGCCCATGGCAAGGATGGAACATTCTAGATGAGTTCCCAGTCCATCCCGCAAGGTAGAAAATCATCCAAAGTGAGCCACCTACTGGGCTGGAAAGCAGGGAGGGTCACTGAATGCGAACCACAGCCTAACGCGACCCGGCTGGCCAGATTCTCATTTCGCAGCCCTTTCGTAGCCAACTGATGTACTTCACTGCATCCAATTTCCATCTTTACATGACTTTTGTCAGACTGCCCCAGGACATTCGTAACGGTAATTGTTTCGCCTCAAGCGACCTGACTCATACTTAACCAGAAGTATGAATAAGGCTAGCAAGGGTAACCTTATACAAGGGGGTCATACACTCATTATATAGATATGGGGTTTCTTACCATAAGCCATTCGTTCGTGGTACTCATCAATATACACAAAATGACCCCTGCCTGTCTAACTGCTGCTCGATACATTTCAGGTGAGATATATCGCATGGAGTTTGCTGGTAACCCGCTCCGTGCGATCCCGCTGCTATCCCGCTGCTATCCCGCAGTACATCTTTCACTGCATCTCTAAGTACCGGACGACTTGGATGAGCATGATCTAAACCCCAAACGAAAATGGCAAGGGGGTCTTGCAACAGTGCCCCCTATCGCCCACCGTATACCTTAAAGGCTAGCTGTTCAGTGATCCGTTCCATGAGTTATCTCAGGCTGCCATGAACAGCTGTAGCGTAGTCTTGATTAGGATACCCAGCCTCCTGCGATGCACCCAAGCCGTTCCAGATCGGAAAATCCTGAGAGGGTCGCTAAATCGGTTTTCGTTTTGCAATTGTGCTCAATCAGCTGAGTATCGGGTCATCCGAAACTGTGACGTCCGATATTCTGGCGAGAGAGGGGGTATGTAAACACCTTGCTGTTTGTCTCTACAGAAGCCGGAAAACGGCTTCTTGACAAGACCACTGACGATTGATCATCATGATATGTAGTCAATATGACGTAAGCTAACAGTGACTAGCCATACATATTCACCTGAGCACCTAACTAACAACTAACCAGCAACTGCCAGTCGTGATTGCGCTGGTTACTCGCACTTGCCATCGACTCCAGTCCGGTTCGTGTTCGAATATTTCCTAAGGAAACGACGCGTTGAGGATTCAACAGAGTTGGCGCGACCTAAGTTCTACTACATCCGCTCTTATAAGATCCGATATTACCAAGGTCCGTCCTCTACCTTTCAAGCCAAGCTTGTAGGCTGTTTGGTAGTTCGGAGTGGCGTGCTGCGCAATTTCCCCTAATACAGAAAATAGCTTCAGGGAAGCTACCACGACTATGACGCTGTTTATTTAATACTCGCAGCCTCAACTTCTGCTAATATATATTATGCAGCAGTTAGACAGGCAGGGGTAATTATGTGTATATTGATGAGTATGACGAACGAATCGCTCTGGGACGAAACCCGATATCCATATAATGAATGCACGATTCTCTGGATAAGGATATCCTTGCGGATATTACTCCTACCTCTAGTTAAGCATAAGTCAGGTCGCTCGAGGTGAAACAATTGCTGGAACGAATTTGCCGGAGCAGCCTAACATATCTCGCTACGACTAGCTGGCCGTAACAAATAGCTTATTTACAACGTCTCATATAAAACCAAACGGGTCGATTGGACTCAACATTCTTATTCTCCATGGCACCGAGTATAGTGTCGTCATTGACATATCGGAATGAGTCAATGCTGGGAAAATTGTCGTATATCATTCCGGCAGTGACGACACCACGGTACTTAATCTCACGTACCTAATGACTCGTTTGTTATACACTGTAACGTTGGAAAGCCTGCGGTACAATAGGAGATGACCTACTTGAGCGTGACCAGACTCAGAGTGGTAAATCTTTTCGCCATCTTTGCCCCAAACAAGGACAGGGTCCACATCATCTAGTGATCTGAACTCCTTTCCCGCCCATTTGAACGTTCCGAGTTGATTAAGTGATGGATGGCCAGTGTCAATGGGGAAGCCGTCCCATTTACCCAGCATAAACTCGGCTGAGATGGGTTTCAGCTGGTCGAAAACCGCCGTTATAGCAGACTCCTCAATGCGACCTGCTCTAGTAAGCTCGTCAAATTGTTCCAAGCTGGACAGTTACTGTCAGCTTACCATCTTATCATGGGACTGAGAGGGGGGAGACTGACAGATTAGTCATTTCAGCTTAATTGAGAATGGATTAGGCCAAGGTAAGTGTGTGCTCATAAGTATGGAGTTACTGGAATAATGATAGTTAATTAGGATTATGTTCGTAATAACAGCGTTTATAAATGACATACACAGAGATATATGATGGGTGAACAATTTGATTAATGATCGAGGTCGGCGCTCATGACCTAAGCTTCGGATGAATGATAACGTAGTTGACTGACTCAATTGCAGACAGACCCCTCTCCCTTGCTTTGTAACAATGAAGAACTCCGAACAATTGCAACCAGTGCTGATTAATTCCACTCTAAGATCCGCGAATGGGCGGAGTTTCAGAACACTTCTGCTCATCGGGTTAATGCAAAAGACATATCTCCGTGACTAAGGCTGAATTTTGCGAAAAGAGCATGATGCCCCGAAGTAAAATTACTAAACAGCCCAGGGTTCTGCAGCTTCGTTCGCACGCCTTTATCCTTTGTCTACCTATAAAAGCAGATTAGTGCTACACAACCATGGGGTCTCCTAAAGTATAGAGCCAAATATCAGAGGCACACGAATTTTTATGACTAATACTCCTTACCTCTTGTTACAAAAGCCCTGGCACAAGGTCGCCCTGTTAAGTTACTTAGAGCCCTCCTTTCCACAAGGTCATGGAATCCACCTGTGACGTTAGTACGATAGTAAAACATACAGGATTATTGATCAAAAACCATCTCGATACATCTGTAAAGTCCGCCCACTAAGTCCGCCCGCTAAGTTCAACTCCGGGCCATGTATTTGTGGGCAGCGGCCCCGTTGGCTGACAAATACATGGCCCGGAGTTAAACTTACCCATCAGACCAGAAACAGTCGCTAGCTGCACTAATGACGCTACATCAGATACGATGATTGGGTAGCGGGGTTAGCGGGTGAAGTTAGGTGTTGGAGGCAGGGGCTCCCGTAGGGCTCAGGGCTGTGGCGGACCCTCACGCCCGCCCCGTTACGCCACAAGAGTAAGAACTCCTCATAGTATACAGCAGAACGAGGAGGGTTCACGACATATCACGCCGCAGCGGGCAGGTTTCCATCCAGAAGGTGCCCAGTTGGCTGATTCAACCCGCCACGTGTAGGCCTACAAATTTGGTGTCCATCTGCACGTGACTTCTGTCCCTGTCACATGAACGATGTAGAAAAGGGTACAATAGTAGCAGCGGGAGAAGATGAGGATGATGTAGTTAAGTCGCTTCCCGATGCATCATCTGCCGTCCGATTCTGCATTGCTCGATTGTGTATTGAACTGGAATGAATGTTGCTGATCAGCACCGGGCTCATTGCTATCCAGAAAGGGTTCGTTGGCCCATAAACTCAAACCTGCGCATAGGTACAAAGACCGATATACTGCGGGACTCGTACAAGAAGACGCTAGCCCAATTAGGGAATTCTGCATTAGAATTGGGGTTTTGCAACAGTGGCCTTTATAGCTTGCCATAGCCACCACCGATTGGTTGACTTTAGAGATTATCAATCAGAATTATGGAGAGGCGCGACCTCGGGTGATAGATGCTATCACGACGCTAGCATAACGTTTCAGAGCTTACTAATTAGTTGCGGACCAGTGACAAAGTCTGGTTTTTACAAACGGCGGATTGTGTACGCCCCGGTAGGATTTCCGCAAACTCCGCAGCGGCGCAGATCTCCGCAAGAACCTTTTGCAATAACATGAATATGAAGGCCGTGGGATGATGAACAGGTGTCGTGGCAACATAAAATACAAATATCGATACAAAGGACAAGACAAGGCGTTCACTTTATATTCTTTTCTAGCAAATTTTGAGGATTACGAATATTGGAAGTTTGGTTCACAATTATCATGACTCCTACAATTCTCATCGCCGGCGCGACGGGGAATACCGGCCGAAGCGTCGTTGAGACTCTCTCCCGTTTTCTGAATAATAGCGATGCTTCGCCTAATACCCGCATCCTTGCTCTTACACGTTCCATCGATTCGTCGACAGCCCAGCACCTCGCAAGTCTCCCCACTGTCACAATGATCGAGAAGAACTGGGTCGATATCAACGCCTCTTGGCTCCGCGAACAGAACGTTATCAAGGCCTTCATCGCATCACACAATAATCCGAACCAATTCGCCGAGGAATCGACCTTCCATCAGGCCGCACTGAAGGCCGGCGTACGGTATGTCGTGCGCATCTCCACAACGGCTGCCAACGTCCGTCCAGACTCCGAGGCCTACCACCCACGGACTCATTGGGCTATTGAGGCCATGTTGAGTTCGCCGGAATTTAAAGAACTCAAGTGGACATCCTTACAACCAAACATTTTCTTCTCGGGCTACCTATACAGTGCGGTTGAGTTCGTCAAAGAATACCGTCAGACGAAGAAACAGGGAACCTTAAAGCTCATCGCCGACAAGGACGCACCCGTAGGCGCGATAGACACTGACGACATTGGCACTTTCGCTGCTCATCTGCTATGGTATCAAGATCCTTCTCTGCATAACGGGGCGAAGTATGTTCTGAACGGACCTACGGATGTGACTGGTCGAGACATTGTTCAGTGGGTGGAGGAGGCGATTGGTGAGCTAGTAGACACCGTCGAGTTTAGGGATACGTCTCTTGTGGACGCCATGGTATTGGCAACAAAAGAGTCCAAAAACGTAATCTCGTCAATCAAGGCTGCTCCGGTTACTCTGTGGGAAGGCAAGTGCCCGGCGTCAACCACAAGCAAAGAAGTCATCGAAATAGCCGCGCCCAGCCGTTCAGCCGTCAACGCGTGGAAAGCCCTCCTGTCTACAAACTAAGTGACAGATCTTCAGTATGGTCAGCAGTGGCATAATGGATGGGGATAAGTATGGTTGTATTTCTTAGAGTGATCTGCTGGGCCTGCAGTAGATCTATATAAACGAGTGGCATCTATCCCTTGTAGGGCAATCCTGGCCCGACTATGTGGTTAACTGAGTAATGACTGTATGAAGTGAGTTTCACCTAAGCGAGGGTATCCTAGATTCTGTCACTTGCTTTGATGGCTTTGGTAGTCCTCTCTCCAATGTTTGCAGATGGGTACAAGTGCGCGATAATATCCGTTCCGTCCATGATGGTTGGAGATGACTGCAGTACGAAGGTGCAATAATGCATTCCTGCAAAGTGCAAGAACGACCTTTGGTCTGTCTTATAAGACATACATCGAGAGAGGAGTGAGGTTCCGCGCTCCTAACACTTCATGCCATTGGTCCGTAGACCAGGTCGTCGTCCTCACAGGGGTACCAGTAGTGTTGCAGGGAAATGGGGTCTAGCGAAGTACCCCGATGAGCAAGATTTACCCCCGCATTTGTGTAGCTGACTCATTTACGTGACGACCGGAATCTGTAGCGAGCCGCGTCCGCGTCACATCAATGCGCCTCTCCGTCACTCCATCTTCTCCCTCATCACCAACAAACGCTGTGTTTTACGAACACGATGGACCACGGCAGCACGATGGTGGTGGTTACTGCCGATGCTCTGTGCAATATGAACGATGAACAGCTCCGCAATTTCATGGCACGCCACTACATCCCGGGTGGAAACTACGAGCTGCCCGTGGACGATTGGGAAACGCTCACCGTTGCTGACCGGCTTCGTCTCGGTGAGAGGCTGAAGTAAGTTGTGGTTAGTTTAGCCACACGTCTCTGGAATCACTGCTAATTGACGTAGGACCCAGGAAAAAGCGCTCGCGCGAAGCCCGACGACGTTTTCCCGCTCCCTTGATTTGGACTTGCTTGATGCCCGCCTGCATCAAGCCTTCGCTGGCGGCGTGCCGCCGTGCGATGTACGATTCGCCCACGATTCCGAATGTCTAAGCCCCGTCCTTGATTCCGAGGCCGAGAAAACAAGATACGAAAGAGAATCACATCAAAGTCTGGTCAGGGCTGGCGGAAGGCCGCTATATGCAATAGACCTGATTGAAGTTGTTCTTAATGACCTAAGCGCGTTTGTCGACATGCTGCGGCCCTGGTTGAACACCTCTACTGGAAATCGCCCCGAGACTGTATTTCAGAGGCAGCTTTCCAGGTGGCAAAACTTCGGCAAATAGCAGAATGACAACCGAGGTCGACAAGACGACGACGGTGGCTTTCTTGCATATATCGAGAAAGAGAAACATTTCGCAAAGACCGAATACACTAAGGAGGCGGGTCTGAGGAGGATAGCCGAGATTGAGAAGAACCCAGCGTGCCTCCAAGACGAATGGGAACTGCACCAGTCGCTGCGCAGACGACAGCGATACTTGTGTAGGGAGCACGGCTGCAAAGGTTTTGAGGACTATGTTGTTGCTGCGAAGCGTCGTCTGTCATCACATGGTTTCTCGCAGCGGTTTGATTTGGATGTTGATTCTGGGAGGCAAGACAAGCTGACAACGTGGATCGAGTACCTCAACTACGAATACTGGTGGCTCGACCAATATCGGAATACTATCGAACTCCTCCAGGCAGCCTACGACAAAGCTTGGCAAGAATTTGTGACCTTGGACATACTTAGGCCGCACGAGACGGAGGAGTTCTTGCGGACGTTGGAGTCGCCGATGGAACGTGGATCGGAGGAGGAACAGACTCAAAAGAACATGGAGAAGGCCAAGGCACGGGCCCGGGATGTCTTTACCCTAACCCAAGAACATCCGGACCGAATAAAGATTCCCAAACAGAGACGAGTAGCGATGTTGCAAAACAGCACGAAAGGCATCTTGGACGCAGAGAAACGAGTGCGTGACGTTCGGGCTAGGAACGATCACATTACAAGATTCATTCACGCCACATCGGAGTATGTCGATGCGCGTAAGAATGACGCCCGACAAACCGAACTCGTCCGATGGGTAGAGGACCAAGTGCCATTAGTCACTTCCGAGATGATGGCACAAGCGGAACGCCCCGCCAACGGGCGTAGTGGGAGAAGCGCGAAGCGGGGTCCTCAGACCGACGAGTCGCCTTTGGAGAGTGAAGTTCGGCGGAAACGACGAAGGCTGAACAAGAAAACGGCGCCGGCTCGTCCAACTTGTGGATCGATTTCTAGTGACAGGCTCACATCCACGGTCTTAGATCCGAGGCGAGTAGAGACAAGAGGCGAAATATTGGGCTCTCGATGGGAGCAGGCAACGATAGATCCGTCGCGTCGGGACAAGACTTCTCCAGCGGTTCTTCGCGACGTCAGGCGCAGCATACGCATCTCACGTCGAATATCTGCTGACCGTACGGCGCGGGGGCTCGCTGGACGAACGTAAAATTCGCGTCGTGAGAAACGTTCAATAAGCTGAACCAGTGTGCACAAGGATAGTTCGAAGCCATGTGGCATTTCAGTCAGCCACGCTGATGATTCTCAATAGACCAGTCTAGTTTTGTTGGAGTCCTCTCAATGAGAGGTTGGTGATCTGCCCGACATCATCCACGACAACCTTCATACCGACGAAGTAATTGGCGTCACGTTAGTACAGTTGACCTGTAATGATGTTACATTCCCAAACCCCAAGCGGCGGCTCTGTTGGCTGAGGTGGATCCCGCCGTAATCATACTCCTGCACATAGCCGCCGCCAAGCAGCTGATTGTTGTGGCAACTCGGAGAGTCTTGATTTGCCATTGAGGGTCCTTGGCCTATCGACTATGGTCCTCTGCTCCGGCTTCCTCTCGAAGCCCAGACATCAGGCATGCTACGATCGGTGCCGCAAAATACTACAGATTACAGATAGATCGGTCACCTGTCGCCCCCTCCCCTCCCCCCTCCCTTCTGCGGAGAAGGAGTGTCGTCCCCCCAACGCACGACAATGTCTGCGGAATCTGTGCACAAGCTTTCATACTCAGTAATCGGACGGATCGGCGCGATTGAAGCATCGTTTTTCGCGGATCGAGCCCGACCCCAGGCGGTAGACGGCAGTGGTGGTCGAAAGATGGAAACATCAAGCCACGAGGGAATCCGGCAGGAAGCAGCAAAAAGATCCATAGTTCAACTGAGATACGGTACATGCGAGTCTGAGAGGATGCGGACAAGAGAACCAAGCGAAGCCGAGCGCTGGGGGGAGACTGTAGGTACGCTGGACCAGACATGGTGGCAAACACCATCAGAGCCGAAGCAGGAAGACGCGAAAGAGGGAATACAGAGACGAGGATGGGAGAAAAGCAATGCAGCAGGAAGACACTCTTCAACAGAGAGAATCAGCATAGAGGGAAAACAGTGCAGCGAGGAATTTGGAAACAGCTGGCCTTGATTCAATAACACGGCGGAGTGGAGTGTCGCGGTTCGTTGTGGACGCGTCGGCTGTTGGCCAAACCTTGCTTTCCGGGCATATCTGTGGATAAGAGCAGCCAAAACCGATTAACAATCAGTCAAGCAAACAAGCAAACAAGCAAACAAGCAAACAAGCAAACAAGCAAACAAGCAAACAAGCAAACAAGCAAACAAGCAAACAAGCAAACAAGCAAACAAGCAAACAAGCAAACAATCAACCCGGGGCGTGAGTCCTCGAGTCAGTACCCTATCGCGCCAGATGATGCTTTGAAAGCGGCGTAGGCACCAGGAGATGATATCCCCTGGGCCCGAAATGGCTTCAAACTCGGTTGCCGCGCGGGAAATTTTGCAAAAGCGTGAACAGGCTCTGCATGGCCTCGAGGACGCAGGGCATCAGATACTTAAGAGCAGGCTCAGTCAACACGACTCATTTCGTAGAGAAATCACACAGTAAATCACACATAGTTCGTCTTCTTTTTGGCACGCATTCTACGACCATGGAGGAACCGCATGCTTATCGAGGAAGTTGCTCCGCTGAAGCGGAATTTTTCTTCAAAGCCTTGCAACGTGAAGTGAACCTGGCGGATCGCCCCGACGCTCGTTCAGGATTTGCACTCACCGCCCACAAAAAGCGATGTATAAGACAGGTTCTGGATCACCGGGGCTTTCATGCTGCATTTCATAGATTGTCGCGCATTCCCGGAATGTGGCCGGGACTTGTGGTAGGAACCCTGCACAAACTCATCAGCCTGAGATGCGACGAGGTTCGTACCGAGCCCTCCTGTTCCTCTTGAAGAAATACACTGACCACGTATGTAGGAATTACTGAGTTACCTCCACTTCATCTATGATACTTGGCTGCAACTCGCCGGGGGCAACGAAAGTGAATTAGAGAAGATCGACTGGATTACTGTCGAAGCTGTTCAGCTTAGGTGTCCGAGATTTTCTGCGTCAGATGAGCGAGCGCTCCGTGGCGTCATTCTCAAAGGCGACATCTTCGCCAGTTTCGGCCATGCCGAGCGGCAAGCAGTATTTGCGACGCTGTGCTCGTGCGATTTCCCATTCCCATCTCTGTCAACCTTTTTCAAAGATTTCGGATATCTCGAACGGTGCGGCAATAGCATGAAGCATCTAGTCCCTATGAAGAGAAGGGGCCCGACTGTTCGGAGGATGCTTCTTCAGAGCTTCAAGCCACTGTCCCTGCCAGCACAGTCAGCACAGCTGCCCCTGGATGAATTCGATAACCTTGAGGCTCGGTTTCAACTTGCCATGAGGCGTCTATGGCTATTCACGATGAGGGAATTTCACTCGATTTGTACCGACCCTAGCCTCTGACCAAGATTTGCGAATCTGGCTATTGAACTGGGCTTTGACAATGATGAGATTCGTTCTCTCAAAGCGCTTTCTCCTCATCGGGAGATAGCAAGGCAGGCAATGGCATTGGTCCGGTCTTCGCAGGATCAGGATTTCAACTCCGTTGCAGACGAGACCATCATTAGTCAAATTGCCCAAGCATTTTCCGAACACCGACATGTGCCAAAAAGACAAGCTTACAGCGCTTTTACAACCAATGTAACCACAGCGAAGATGCATGTGCGCCCATGGCTTGATTCTGAAGCGTATTCGATGGACCGCCCGAATCTCGTCGTTGAGATCCTCGACCAACAGCCACTCGTAAAGAAGAAGGAAGTCACGAGTTTGTTTCTTCTTCGATCGATCTACAAAGCCATTTTTCACGACGATGTAACCTATCTTGCCGGTGGAGTCAGAGCAGAGCCAAGCCACAGTGAGAATCACCAACATGTCCGGAACCACCGGACAAATGAGTCACGGGATCATGCGGCCACACGGCAGGCAGATTCAACGGTCACACTTGATTCCACGAATACAAGAACGCGGCGGGTTAAACTGCAGATCACTCAAGGGGGAATCAATTGTGATGAGCGCTGTGTAGACATCAATCTTGACGACGAAAATGGGCCTAATCGATTCGAAAGAATCATTCAACAATTAATGGTACAATACCGGGTACTACCTTTCTCACCGATGGGCTACCCGCTGTTGGCGGAAAAATGCTACGGAGAAATTGTGCGAAAAGGCCGCGGCTGCCTTTACCTTACGGATGATAAGCGGGGGAAAATTCCGGTTTAGGAATGATGTATAGATTGACATAATCGAGTTTACGCCATTGATAATTCAGCGTCCGAGCTTGTGCGTGAAGGCTCCAAAAGAACTTCTCAGGCCATCCGTCACTGTTGTCCTCATGCCGTCCATGCGCGTCCTCGTGCCTTCCAAACTTGTCCTCAGGCCATCCGACCCTGGCTATCTTTAGTAGGAATGTAGCTGACTCTACCAAGAGCGAGGCTGAGAGCCGCCACGACCAAGCCGTCTCTGGCATTTCAACCTTGTAGTGCCGTCCACTGCATGCAACGGAAGGGGAAATGCTCCACCGTTTCTGCCGCTTGTTCGCAGGCGCGTTGCGCCAAGGCAGTTGCACCGATCTGGTGCAGGTACCAATTTAGCCTCGCCATTGCGCCGGTGCGCAGTTGCGCTGGAATGCTGGCTGCTTTTCAGGTCAGTCCGTCATACAGCTTGCTTGCTTGGTTTCCCAGTAGAACTACTGCACCGATCTTGTTCGCATATGCTGCTGCGTTGTCGGGCTAAGCTCCGTGCTTCTGTCTTTTCTTTGCTGCGGCTCGGCAGCGTCGCGTTGCCCGGCGTAACTGCCCTCGAGTGGCGTTCTTGCGAGCCCAGGCCACTTTGGGCGAAACCCGCATATGACACATTGTAGCTCTCCTCTGGCAGTCTGCAGCTCGTCCCTAATCGATCGCAGCTCCACCATTGCTTCGCGAAGTTCTACGTAGGCCTCCTTATTCCGCGCTTCCCACTTCTTCCACGCATCAAACAGGACCTTACCGCGGGCGGCGGTCAGCCGCCTGCCACACATGGCACTCTCGATCGCCCGATTGATCGCATCCCCGCTGCTTTCCTCGCTGCCCTGGTTCAACCGGATCGTCTTAGATGGTTTCCGAAGCCTTCGCGATGGTCGATCGTCGCCCGCTTCTGTTGCCTTCCTCGCGACGATGATGGACGTTAGATCTGGCTTCGCGTCCTTCGCGTCAGGACGTATGTAGAGTTGCCACGCGGTGGATCATGTTAGTGCCACGTAGCGTGTTTCGAAACACTTCAACGGCGCTCGACTCAACAACGTCGAAGAATCCTCCAAACAGTGGAGTACGAACCAATCAGCTATGCTGGCCAGATTATGAGAAGCTTGGCATCTGGTATAAATCAGAATGCGAGTCGGTCTCTATTTCAGCGGATCTGGCCATTTTGAGCGAGATTTTAAATGACACGACAAGATATCGAAAGTCAGTGATCGCCCCCACAGCCTCTACGTATTCAATTGAGACGGGTTCGGAGACTGTTCGCGCGACCGAAGACGGGCCCCAAGACAATACAAGCCGTCTATGACGTATAAAAAAAACAAGAGGCTGTCGCGCAGACTGCTTCCCATTGCAAGCCTAGACGATCTTGTTCAAATTTGTGTTGCCTCTCTCCACCGAGTAAATGCAGTCCTGCCTTCTGTTTGCAACCTATCCGCAACCTTGTTTCGGCTGGAAGTGGACCTTCTTGCGAAGAAAGGTATTGCCCTTATGTTTGGCCATCATTTGCTGAGCGATCTTTTCAATCCGTTAGCTCCTCGTCATTACACACTTGGCCGCTCGTAAAGGGCTCTGGGTTACATTTCTTTCTTAGAGGACCCTTTTGTGACTGCCTGGTCGATAATGGCTCCGCAAGCGCCCGGCCAAGAGGTGCCTGTAGCCCTAGCCATAGAGTTACTCGTCGTGCTGTGCCGAAATTGTGACAGAAGGTCTGCCGTACGGACAAGATTCAGGACATAAAATGCGTCGCCTGTCGCCCGTAGACGGTGAAAAATCTCAGTGGCCTCTGATTCAGGCCGTGAACAGAGGTCTCTTGTCAGCTCAAGAAGGTCATGGTTCTGCATTCGCAGCTCTTCAAGCCGGATGAAAATAGCCTGCCGGCGCGTCGTCCCGGGCTTTGTGTCCCATTGGCAATGAACTTTGTGAATAGAACATCGCGAACATTCTGGTCGGTTTCCGGAACACTAGAATGCCAAAAGTTTGTTGTCAGTTCAAAGGTGATTGATCAGGAGTGCGGTACATGAGAACCTGTTAGATGATGAAGAAGCCAAGACAACCATCAAGAGCCTAGGCTCACTTCCCTATGATCTTCTTCTGTATTTCCATCGGGAAGGGAATTTCCGTTAATAGTACAGGATGCCGACCAGGTCGACCTTGCTTTCAAATGGTTGCTTTCTAGCCTTGGCGGCTGGGGGCGTGTGTGGTGGCCGCATCAGTCGGCGACAAGAACGATACCATGAATTTAATATTTAGATGGCTGTCAACATGGCGCGATGGCTGCCGTTTGATAATTCATCGAAAGTTGACGTTCGATACGAGATGCAAATCAGGGTGTCGGGACGCGAGCCAATACCATGGGTTTAGCGTCAGAGACAACGAACTTCAAGATGCCAATCTAAACTGCGAGCCACAGCTCAATGCCCTTACTTAGGGAAACACAATCGTGTCCCTCGAGCGCATTTCCATCGTCCGGGAATGTATGGTTCAAAACCGGTTCAGAAAAGAGGACCAGACGGATCAACGCAAGATGAGGGCATTGCGCCGGCTCCGATGCCCTCCAGCGCGGACTGGGTTACGGCTACCCAAGCATCTCGGCCCACATTGTGCAAATCAAACAAATCATCCTGTCGTCAACTCGCACGCTGCTTCTCCTCAGAGATAAGTTCAAACACATCCACGCACAGGCGAGCTGACCATAGTCAGCAAACCTATCGCCTTCGGCTTCGGAAGGAGCGCACGTCGCCTCGATTCCCGCTCGCTGTTGTGGAAGAGGAGTCAGTGTGCTGCCGTGGGTCGCATCACTCGCCGGCTTTCGCTATTGCTGCCTCAACGCTTGTCTATTTTTTGCAAGACTGTTGTTTGCGCCATGCACGCCTGTCTAGGCAGAAGCGCCCGTTTTTCAATACTTGGAAACCTCGCCAAGGCCAGGCCCAAAAGTTTCGACCTTGGCAACGGCGGCCGCCTTGGCCAACGAGCCACAGAAAAATGGCCTGTGCAGCCTACATCTGCAACCAAAACCCAGTGCAAGCCTGGCCGCCTCTGTAAGGCCTCAGAAGCCTCGGGCTGCTGGTGCTGTGATTCGTTACACCGGTTATAGTTTGGCATACCCCCGACGGATCAGGGCCATAGGTGACGTGCCGGAGCGCTTCCCCGACGCAAACTGCTTCCTCACGATTGAGAAGAGTCAAACGAGAGCCGAGCGAGTCGGCCCACGATTAGTTCGTAGAGTGACGCACAGCAACCACATCACCGCCTAGATAGCATCTTCAGACAAACCAGATACCACGACGTGAACATAGACCTCCGCCAGTGCGTTCACGGGCGTGAAAACGGGCGAGAAAACGGACCTCGTACGTACCCAATTCAACCGCGAGTTTCCAGCAATGATGGACCTTGTAGCTGACATGGTTACTGCAGCCCCGCGATGGGTCCTTTTCCCATTCTGAGGAGACCGTGGAGCATTTCTCCACACCCCAAAGCGGCCCCGAAACTAGACAATCTGCGTCGGGTCGCTTTCCAGACGGTTTCGTTAGTGCTCACTACCCTTCATCGCGATGGACTTCTGCCCCAAATTCGGGTCGAGTGGGGAGCTTGCGCTGTGGCTGCCTCAACTCGGGCAGGCGTGACCCTGATGAAATCTGTCAGTAGATTAGCTGCGTACGCAGAAGACTGCCTCGGCATGCCTGCTCGCGCAGAACTGCCGCCCAGGCAAAGCTGCTTGCGCAGGATTCCGCTCAAGCAGAGCCGCCCACGTGAAAACGAGCTCAAGCAAAGTCGCCTGCGCAGGAATGCGCTTAAGCGCACAACCGCATAGGCAGCAATCTGCGCAAGCAAAGCCGCACACGCGGGAGTCTGCTTGAGCAGGTTCCCTACGAGAGTGGCCTGACCTGTATGGAAACTAGAAGCGTTCATTGATCTTCCTATCAGCTGATTATGACTGCGTTAGCTCGTGAGTTGTAAGGGAGGACTCGGTAATCAGGCTCGAGGAACGTAAGCTTAGGCGCTGATTCGTGCGTTGTGAGATGCTTTGCCGTTCGTCTGAACGCATTGCTCGATCCCCCATCAAAGCTCGTTGGTTCTGGACGTCACTTCCTGCAAGCACTCAAGTTATTGCGGCTGTTCTTGATTACAGCTACGCAGCATGTGCACTTTGACCGTCCTCTTTACGCTGATTACCGTCTGGATGGGAGACCAGAAGTACCTAGGGAGGCTTTGATACAAGCGGAGGCCAATATCGTCGTTGACTTTGTGTGAGACTCAGATGTACAGTAATCCGACTAGGACACATCCACAAATCTCTCCAGATGGTGATGGTGGAAACTGGATGGAGCATCGTCCCCGTGCGGCTAACGATAAGTTAAGAGATCCATCTCGGACATGTGGTTCATGGTTCAATGGCGACGCCTCGGTGTTCGTCCATTCCAAGCAAAAGTCATTTCTGGAGAATCGATTCGGGTCGCAGCCAGTCGATAATGTACACTTTGCCCATCGGAACCCATGCGCAAGGAACCAAAGGAGTCCACCTCGTTGGGGCATTCAGCATGTCGTGTTAGGCCTAGCTCTAAGGATAGTGCAAGGGTCTCGCACAAAGCTACTTGAGGCTACCTACTTACAGCCACTTTCTGCTGGTTGAATTTGATCTTAGCAAGCAACGACGGGTGTCTATGGCTTATGTCTGTGCTGTAAAGCGCTTCCGACTAGCATCGGAATCAGCTCCAAGCGCAGCAGGTACCGAAGCCAGCGTGCCAGAATGGGCTTGCTCGGGCGAACCAAACGCGCCATCCAAAGCGATCTACCCTAGCTCCATATTGGCTGTCGTTGTCAGGAGTGGCGCCTTTGTCTCCCACCTCTGGAAACAGGTGATGAGGGCCGTTTGACCCCTGCTGTCGGGATAGCATGGGCCCGTTGCCAAGTGTGATGTCTCTGAGGATTCAACAGCGCTACTGGAATCCAGGCAGGCCTTCGGATTGATCACTTGGGAGGCTTCCACGAATGGGGGCGGCAATTGATTGTGGAGACGCTTTGGATTTAGCTAGCTAGTTTTGCCACATCCATCTTTTGAGCTATCACTTCTTCTGAATGGTTCTCCATGCAGCGCGTGCTGTGCTCTCCTGGAGACATCGTCTCCTGCCCTACTGGCTTGTCACACGGATATGCATCTTCTTCATGATTCAGAGCCAGAACATTACGACAATCTACGTGTGACGATTCCCTCACTGCAACATGAGGCGTCTTTTCTTCTGCTGCGCTTTCCTGTAGTGTATGGATGCTCGATACGCGATTTCGCTTACTATCAAAATCTTGGGGTGTTCTTGTCACGGGGACGGGGTACATCCTTTCCTTCACAATGTTAACATTGGGCGATTGCTCTGCAGCAGTACTCACCATCTCCGCCTTCGTCTTGGGCCAGGACGGCTCATTAGATGAAGTATACGTGTAGTGTCTGTGCATCCTACGCACTTGAATGTAAATGTCGGCTTTATATCGCTCTCTTAGGCGGTCGCATCGTGCTAATAGACTCTTCGTTGCCTTGGTAAAGTTCTCACCAGACCTGTCTCGCTTCTTGGCGAGACGCTGACTCTGAGGTGCCATGTTCGGCTTCCGGAGCATTGCTTTCGCGAGAGTGGTTATCGCCTGACAGTCTATGCTTAAATACTTCTAAAACAGAACGTGAACAATGTTCAACAATGTTAGCATCTTGGATCTTGGGCCTAAAATGGCCGTCACTGTCGCCGTTTTCCACCAGATGACCTATGTCGGCGCAGGTCTTGGCCTATGGGCCACACCTGAACAGGGGAAGCCAAGAATAGCCATGGTTTATTTTTAGCTTGGTTACCTCAGTAGTTGGTTTACAGCGCTGCGCGCCATAAACGAGCTAACCCAGCACTTTTAGCACTTTAGGCCTACAAGCTCCTTCTCGAAGCTTCTGTGGACAGTGACTGCTCGCATACGCTAAATCTGCAGCCTCTAGTCCCGCGGATAGGTAAAGTGCCTGATCGCTGATCGCGATGAAGAAGGCCACTGGACCGACGACACGTCGAAATGCTGCGACCCTCTCACTGCTACCGGTAATATCATCGTAAAGGCATCAGCTTCCCCTCATCTTTCACTTTGAACTGTTGTGGGTCTGTATCGTTCCAATACGTTTTTCACAGACGTAGACGAGGACGTTCTTGGAGTGCTGTGCTCTTGCCTCTACAGTGCTCCTGCAAGGTGAACACACTGATGAAACATATCAGGAATAGTGAGGGAGCTGGTCCATCCATAGCGCCGATCACGCTATTACCCGAAACCCCTCCCGTACTTCCCAACAGCGAGCCTGCCTCAGCAGACTCCTGCGTACGCGAAGTCTCCTGCGCAAGTTAGCACAAAATCCATATGGGAGCAGATCCAGGCTTCGTAGGTAGATAAAATTGAGGCACAAGGTGATAAGATATACATAGCATGAAGGAAAAAAGGCGCTGCTGGAAAAGTGCTTGGTCCATACCTTGGACACCACCCTGGAACGAAGCCCGTGTTGGGTCAGCGGTACACCGATATTTTTGGCATAACAGTGTGCCTACCGTACCACTACGAACACTGAACTACCACGAATATCACACTGGTACGAAGAGTTGAGGTCCTTGGATAGCCATACTAGTACGATTATGTTGCACGAATTGCCATACTGGTACGAATAACATACCGGTACGATTAGCATACCAGTACGAACAGCATACCAGTACAATAATTTTAAGGCACCGAATTGCCATACTGGTATGAATAGCATACTGGTATGAACAGCATACTGGTACAAACATTTCAGGTAGCATACCAGTACGGCAGCTTTGGGTACTGTTTTATTATTGGTATGCTTTCCGCACCTTGAAGTTCCGGTACTGTCTTGCTTTTTCGTCCCCAGTATCACGGGATCGCGTGCCAGGGTGGTGTCGAGGGTGTCACGATTCTAAGCTTCACCCAAGCTAGGTCTCCTACTTCGAGCTGGCGATAACTTTCTCCTTCGCATAAGTCACGCTATGTACTAGAGTCTTAGATGTGGGACATTTTCATATGTATGCTTTTTTCGTTCCATACGACAACTTCTGAATCTCATAGGAACAATCCTACGACACAGTCACCTATGACAGTGCCACTGTTGACTACGGTGGCCATAATCCACAGGTGCGCCTTGCGCTTATTCACACCTCGTCGTTGGCCGGCCATTTCCCATCGGCTCCAGAAGCACGCCTCCTGACTTCGTTTGGAGTCGGCCTCCTCCCCGTCGCTTCCCGCGCAGATGGTTGTCTGTCAGTATGGGCCCGACGCGCAGTGTGATCTTTGGCCGTCCATGAATCCGGCGGAACCTGAGTGGTGGTACCTATCTCAGTACTAGACATTGCCCCAAAACGACTGCGATAACGATCTATGGATATCTGTCGAGCAGTTTCGTCCGTAAATGAGCCGATCCACTGCGCTGAGCCGTTCGTAGATGATGCCTTCTTGACGTCAAAGAGGTCTGCCAAGGTGGTGATAACTACTTGGTCGCTTTCGACGTCTGCGATTAACTCACCAACCCGATATATTCTCTGCTGGGCAACTGTCTCAGAGGCCGCTTTACAGACCTCTAGACACTTCTTCGAAGCCTTGAGGTCCTCCTCCAACCGTGATTTCTCGCTTTCATCTTGACTTGTCCCGTTCCGAGGCAGGGACGCTAAGCGTTCATGCAACCGACCGATGGTTTCCGAGAAGTTATCCCGGTTTTCGTCCAGTGTTCGGCGTATCATCAGCTGTGCTTCAAATCGCATCTGGTCGTTTCCACTATTGGTCGGGGCCAGTTGATGCTTCAGAAGGTCCCCATCGCTTGCCAAGGTCTCAAGATAGTGCTGCGCATCCTCACAGATTCGCAGGCATCGCTCTGTCACAACCCGCTCATCCTCCAGGTCTGTGGTCATGCCCGAGGCATCCACGCTGCCTGCAACTTCCGTAGTCAACCCGTCCATCTTTTCGTCGATACGCTGCAGTCGAACGTTGAGGCGATAGATGGTATCCATGATCATCTCGTTGTATTCCTCGAGGACTTTCTGGGAAGCTTTAGATGTCTGCCTAACATGATGTAAGCCACTGCAAAATGAGACTCGAGTTGACGCAAATCGGCAGGATGGGTAACCAACATGGTGATTGTGCCGAGACCTATCGAGATCGTTTCTTTGTAACCCGACAAAGCGTCCAAGAAATCGTTGATGTCGCCCCGCATGAACTCCATTTTTGCCCAATCTCGGAAGCCCACTTTAGACTTCCCGCTGAACACCTTCATGGCTTTCTCGAAGTCGTTACATAACTGGCTGCATCGGAGAATAGGGTCTTTAAGAAGGACCATCATGGCGGATTCTGTTTCGACGACCTTGTGTAGCGCATCTAGGATCCGTAAGAAGGCCTCGAGCTCTGCCTGTAGTCGAGACAGGGTTCTATCCCGACCTTTGTAGCGATTGACAGTCTCGACAAGCAACTTTACAGACTGAGCGGCTGTCGTGAGTAGCGCAAGCACAGATGTGGTGATGCTTAAAGGGTCCGCCATGCTTGGAAAACGTTGCCAACATAGTACCGCATCTGCTTGCATTGGCCGCCTCGCCGACATACATTGTGGCCGGGGAAGTCAATGGATAAGCAGTGAATTTCTGTTCGAACTCGGGCCCCTTTTCTGCAATAGGCCACGCTTTGGTTGGCGCACTTAGCGCCGCGCCCAGCCTAGTTGTGCCGCGGAGGTCGTGTGGGCATTACCCCGCAAGTGATACCTCTACGGAGTACAAATTGGCGGGATGCCATACATACGGAGTACTGATCGTTTCTTTTGCATGAAGGTTGCGCAAGGGGGGATTCAACCTTTGTGCTCCTCCAGCGCTTAAGCACCTCAAGCATCTCGAAAGTTCCCGCTTTTCGTGATTAATCTCCTCGATTGCAGATCTGGATTTGTTGATATCCAGACCACAGTAATACGGTGAGGATGGTACGGTCTTGGTGATGACGAGAGTCAATTGTTCTACATTGACTTCGTGCGAAAGAGGGAGTTCTGAAGGTGGGCCGGCTAGCCGCCGAACAATCAATCGAAGGTAACCCTTGCTGCCACCTGGCTCGCGGGATTGTACTGCCAATCCGATTGGTGCGTTATGGGCAGTACTTTGCATCGGGCAGATGATGGCGCCAGAATCCTGCACCTCAGCTACATCGATAGAAGTATCGCTTGGTCTTTTCTGGTATCTTGGCCACTGTCCCTCTTTTCGCTCGCCATTCTCCTCCCCAACTGCTTCTGTCTATTAACCAGATCTATCAGGTCTCTACCATACCTAGAAGAGGAGTTTGACGGGTACGAATTGCCATTACTGTCTTGCTTCTTCGACCCCATGTTTTCTCAACCACGTCACCCACCTATGCTTCAATCGTTATCTCAAGCATCCTGCCTCTGTCTCACTGCAATCGCCTGTACTTGATTGAAGTCAGCGCTGAAAGGGACGATCGCTCAACTCCAGTGGTTCAACGTCAAGGTAGCAGCCGTTTCTTATCTAGAGGTATGCTCAACTGACCATGAGCAGGCAAGCAGTTCCCAAACCGTGTCAAGAACCGTCGTCAAAGGAGTGTCCATCGCATCTCACGACACGACGGATCCGAATACTCCAATCTCATCTCGAAAAACCCTTGTTTACAGCCGGCGCTGCCGCTGGCCGCCGCGCCAGTCTTGGCGAAAGCAACATCAGAGGCTCACACACGCCATCCAGAGGGCTATCGGAAACGACGCCAACACCCAGATGCCCCCAGCTCATCCGCGAAGGAGCGCCCTTTGAAGAGATCACGACAGACTGCTCGCCGTCGCAAAGAAGAGACGATCGATTGGATAGCATGCGGGGCCGCAAAGGGGCCGATGCCGCGGCAATGGTTTGAGCAGAACTGGAGCATGGAGCGTCTTCTTACGAGGAAGATGTCTTCCTCAACTCTCAGTCGCAAGCAATCAGTGTCTGGTTCTGCTAGCTCGGTAACGCCTAGCGACCAGAGGTTGAGAGAAGAGAAGGCCGATCCACTCAGTGACCCGCGATACAAAAACGTACTTGCAACCCAAAGAGGCTTCATGGACAAACCCTCCCAAGACCCAACAGAACTAAGCATATTACAGAGACACTATCACGCGATTCTCTGCTTTGTGATAACATCCTCGATTTCATCTGTCGCAAGGTTGTACACAGAAAACGGAGTTAGGTTTATTCGAGATCTACATCTACTGATCGTCCCCTTTACGGAGCTCATTACTACCTAAGGCGCCACGGAGCTCGATTACTCGACCGAAAGCATGAAAAAAGGGTGGGAGCATTCGTCAGAACCACTTCCAGAGTCTCTTCCATGTTTGACACAGTTTCCAGATGGCTCGAAGCTCCTCGTCCAAAGACCGCTCCTTATCTTTGCCGATACTCAAGCACGTCGATGTCCCACTCCGTGCCGTCTCGCAATCGATATTGACCAGACACTATGTCTTCTCTCCAAACGTAAGCCTGTCTAAAGGGTGATCATGCGTCCGGGATCAAAGATTCGTGCCGCAAACTCCTGGACAGCCTCGAAGGCCATGAAATTGCAGCTTTCACTCTGCAAATGCTCCGTGACGGCTGCTAATGTGCTAAACTCCCTGGAGCAGCCGTGTTTCGGACAGTGGTAGAGGCTCTGCTGGTGTTTGGGCGATTTGAGGTGTTGGTTCAACGACTCGAGGCTTGCAAAGCGACCGCTGCACAGGGAGCAATTGAAAGTCTTGGTGACGGGATCCCAAGATTCCGTAGTGGCCTCCAAAGTGACCTCCACAGCCCACTCTTGCAGTCGTTTCGTGAGCACGCCATTTGGATCACGCTGTTTGGCCGCTTGAAAAACTCCAAGCCGAGTTAATGGTGCTTTTTCGCATGCTCCCTCCTCTAGGTGATGAAAAATGCCGGCCGCAGTCACGTATGATTTGTGGCAAAAAAGGCAGGATGCGTTATTGCCGCGGTGCGCTCTGCTGTTGCGATGCTACACAAGTTAGGCCGATTTTGTGATCTATGGTTTAGTAACGAACCATCTTGATGCTATTC
This sequence comes from Colletotrichum tamarilloi, assembly GCF_030869305.1. Taxonomy (NCBI): domain Eukaryota; kingdom Fungi; phylum Ascomycota; class Sordariomycetes; order Glomerellales; family Glomerellaceae; genus Colletotrichum; species Colletotrichum tamarilloi. The sequence continues at coordinate 24,622 of NW_026849619.1, forward strand.
GAGTCTTGGAATGTTCGGTCGCATGGATCGCAGTAAAAGTGTTCATTCACTTCATGCTCCCTAAGTGCATCTTCGTCATCTAAAACCTCAGAGCAAGAGTCGTAGTCGCAGTAGTACTCGGGTTCGTCAGAAGATGAATCCGCCCAATGGTTCAGCGCAGTCATGTGCTGTTCGATGGCTCGTTGGTTGTTGCAATAACGGTCGCAAGTGTCGCATTCGAATTCAGGAGCCAGGTGGGACTTGGCAGCCACATGCTGATCGCGAGACCTCCATGAAGGCCATGTTTGGAGGCAGGTAACGCAGGCAAAATTCATCGCTGGATTCGTATAGTTATATGATGGTGGAACAGGAAAGATGGTTTTTCATATAATTGTGAGAAGAACGTGTGGAAAGATGCATGATATACATTCAGTCGGTACTGTATTTGGGGGACATCTTGTGTGGCAAGCGTGCCGCGGACAACTCCAGTCCAAAGTGCGTCGTAGATCGCTTCGTGCTTGGTCGTAAAAAGCGTTACGCCCGCAATGTTGAGACATGCTGCCCAATTATCTTCGGGTTCGCGACGGGGGCTTAGTTGGCCTCCTGCAGCTGCAGCATGCGAGACGACGATGATTGCAACAGTCAAGCGCTGTAATTGACGCGGAGTTTCGAGGTTAGAGGGCGCGGTTCTGGCAGCACCATATCGCGAGCAGATCTGTTTGCCATCCACATCACAGCACCCCAGATCGTTGGTGAATCCAGAAGACGATGCGCGAACTCAATGACTACTTGTCCAAGGGTACAACACCAGAAAAACAGGTGACTGCTACTGAGAAGCCGAATGCTGGCACACAGATGCTAGCACACAGATGCTGACAAACAGAGAGCATGTTAGGTAAGCGCTGCCAGCGTCTGTGTGGGCTCCTCTGGTTGCATAGACGCTGGCACATCTATGCTGGCACATCTATGCTGGCACGTCTATGCTGGCATACAGATGCTAGCATAGATAGCACACAAAGTAGGCGCTGCCAGCCATTGTGTGGGCACATTGATGCTAGCACACAGGCGATAGCATACATTGGCTGGTTCTATTTTGGTAGGCCAGCTCCGCGCTACTCGGTCCATTCCAATTCCGCTCGTCCCGTGCTGGCTGATCGACATGGTTTTTACTGCGGCTCAAGATATGGCTCGGGTCGACATATATGCATGGCACATGCCCCCCAATTTATCCACTTTCTTTATTCTGGGGCAGCAAGGTAGAACACAGCAAATACTTGCCGTACTCGACAAGTGTCCTCAGAGACGTGAGGCAGAAAGAATTCTATGGAGCGAGCCAGGGGGAATGATCGAGTATGCTTCCAGCTTTCGAGCGCACATTTGGTTCAGCCATGATCAGACTCAGTCGAGGCAAACGCCCGCAACGAGCCATTGATGGCTACATGAGTTCTTCCTCCCACTAATGCGCGGAGGCGTATAGACAGTATGAAGAATCGGAAATACTATGTACTTCGTGGGGCAAATCAAGAGAATCAATGTCTGTTCCAAAGACAAAGCAAGATGTGCACAATACTGTACAACCCGCGGGCCAAAACCAGTGTGCCAGAACCAGTGTGACAGAACCAGCGTGCCAAAACCCGCGTGCCAAAACCCGCGTGAGACGCAGACAGTCGTCTTGATCCGTTCGTGGCATTGCAGCGTAAAAGACTGTTTGTGATGTACTGTATGGAATGTAGGCGACAAAGTCAAGATCCATTCTTACCAGCACGAGTCCATTCTCCATTTTGCTCCCTTTAACTGCGATGTATTCCGTGGTCGGTGAGCACTGTCTTTCCCGCTCGCCTCATCGCGTCGCAGACCACGTTCGTTGGCAATGACGTAGCCAAACTGTGTGTTGAGACAGTTTGGCACTGTGTGCATACTGTAACAAGGGTCATCTCCTGAGTTGCATCGCAAGAATGCATTGAAACCCAGCGGTGTCTCTGGAAAAGTGAGGCTCGTAACTAGACTACGTACCTAGCATTACTTCTGCGGTTATCTGCTGAGTTATGGGTCAAGGCATGTGTATATGATAACCGGCTCCATTGCAGGTTTTGGAAAGTTGGGTTTGATTACACTTTGCCAGCCGTGGTCGCGACCAGTGGATGACATTGCACATGATGCGGCCAGCCTGGACAGCGTAACCGGAGATCGTCAGCAACACATCAATCTTCAGGGTCGGACAGTTTAGTGATGAAAGTACTTGATTTTGAGAGAAGTAATCAAACTGACAAGGTACCGATCGGGTCTCGTTCACATCTAAATCCTCGCTGGCAAGTACTGTAGACGCTGACTCGAAGTGTCATATCCTTTCTGTAAGCAGTCGCTCAAGGTCTTGCCACGGCGAGTCTGTCAGAAGCGCGGAGGGGACAGTGTCATCAATGCCCACGCAAATCAGGGTGCTTACGTTGTGCACCAGCTCCGTAAAAGGTTGGGCCCTACAGTAAGCAGAAGACGGCTCGGCGACCCCGCGGCAAAGATAACTCCATGGTTCACACATGATAAAGTCGTACGGTACGGTACATACAGCCCGGCGCATCGGTCAGGGCCTCTAGTGATGACTCAGCCACAGGGGAATTGTTCCAGCGAGTCTAATTTTACAACATTCACGGTCCTTTCGGCTCCGAGATGGGTCTACTGATCACAAGGCTAGACCGTACGAACCCAAAACGTCCGGAATGGCAATTGCAGGTGAAACCAGATTGTTTAACATGCAGGGATAAAGGCCAAACCCCGTTCGCCGGCTGTGGAGTCCCATTCTACTCTTCACCCATCAATCGCTGCTGTTATTGCTGGAAGCCCATCCGATACTCTTCCATGGCGCCGCAAACTGCTGTTTGCACCAAGCTTCACCCAATCGCTTTCGTTGACTGATTCTCATCATTCAACAACGTCCAGAATAAGTGTCAGCAGCGTGAACGGCAGTCCACAATCAAGCACCTCCAGAATCAACATTAGGGGCGGGTTTTGGCTGTCCGAAATATCACGACATCTGGCTTGGTCAAGGACAGGATCCATAGCTGGCCCCAGACTCTGGGAGCTACTCACGTTGACTGACCTCATGTTTTGCAAATGATCTTAATGTTTGAGAAGCCCAATACTGGTACAGTAGATATCGAAATCGGTTTCCTTGTCATGAAGAAAAACTCTTCTGCGCACATATGTTTGTGGATCCGTTTGCTGACAGGGTACATGACAACGCTCCGACGGTACCTTCTTGATGACCCCCATAGCCGAAGTCAGAAATTGCTTTTACACTGTGTTCGTGGATTACACCCATGTTGCATTATCCAACATCCACAAATGGTGACAGTAAGTGCAGTCTCGACAGTATGCAACATTGGGCTAAGATTAGAATACAGTAAAAAAGCGATTCTGGCGTTACTGTGGAGATCATCGATGAAGGTACTCGTTGGGTCTCGGTGTGTATCCCGTCAGCAAGGAGATCCACATATGTCTGTGCACGGAATAATTCCTATCTACAAAGACGGAAACCAAATTCGAATTCTCCTGTATGTTGGGCCTTCCTAAACCTCTGGCAACGGCCGTGGCAGCTTGTTTGCAAACAAATTGTGGGGTTGGGACAGTGTCAGTACGAGTTAGGGCACTTCATCGAAAGCTACTCGAGGTATCCATATTTGACTTCAACAGCCATCTTTACCCACTATCAAGCGTGGCGGACAGTACATAGTGAGATCAAGTCTAGGTCTAGCTCGTGTAGGGTCGAGCTCAGAAAGATGGAGTCGTCTACAAAGAGGAAGCCATATACTCGTTACAGTACTATCGATGCAATCCCTTGCTGGTGTTTGGCCTGTGCCACGCACCAAACTAGTCAAGGACTGAAGCAATCTGAGCAAACACCTTTGAGCATGATCCGTCTCCAATGCAAAATTGAAGAACGCGATTGAAGCCATTGGAAGTCTGTGTTTCGCATTACGACCAGCCTTTGATTATTCCAACCACAGCGACGAGAGGAGAGGCAACACTTCTTGCCGTAGGCCTGCCTCATCATGAATCACGAAATGCGCCCCGCTTAAAGCGGCTGATGCGGATCTGCAATTCGCTTCAGTGGCTCATGGATGGAGCCCAGCGGTGCGTTTGTATAAATTTGGCGGGAATACTCCCAAGAGTCTGGTACCTTGCTAGCCATCGTGTACCCAAGCATCCACGCTCCTGGCTCGGAACCGTGATCAAAGTTCAAGTCAGTGGATCGCAATCCCCTCTGCGGGCTTCATTGCACATCTTAGATCCAGGATTCTAGGCTACATGGTCAGCGGGGACTCCGCTCCCGGGTGACAAACAAACAAGGCCAGGCCACTGAAAGCCGAACAACTGAGGATCAAGCGCGACACCCACTTCGCTCTATGTATTATCTACACTATCCATTCTTTAAGTTGCCTGTTCAAAACTTTGTTCCCGCTACTGCACATGGTTCCCAAGCAGTAAATCGCAGTAAGCGCTCGGAGGTGGCGTTGCTGGTGAGTGCAACGCGTTGAAGCGCCCTTCCGGCGTAGGCGTCTACGTGGCCCTCACCTCGTACCCAGATCCGGTGTATGTACTATCAGGAGCCATCTCGGTCGGTGCTGCTTGAATAATCATCCATGTCCCTGCGTACTTTTGTTAGTTGCTTGTATAAATATTCGCTGAAAATCTGTTTTGTAACTTGGAGAACACAAGTCTGGACCCCTCTGTTCAGCACGGAAATGTATCTGCGACTTGAATCATGGCCATTGAGTCACAATTTACAAGGCAGATTACGCTATCACACTGTATCATGGCCAGGCAGTCACCCGAGGTTAGCATGCGGACACGGAGAGGGATGGATGGGTGCAACGCAATAATGCTGCATCGTGGCCTTTGCAAATCACACACAAACGTCTGTAGTGTTCCTGCTCAGGCCTTGAGCGAGAACCCTTGGTCCCAACCAGTCGCGTTCAAAGGTGCTCAGGATGGAACTGTGCGAAGCGCTGCCCAACTTTGAACGTCTTCTGTTCGGGCGGGGAGAAGACAGCCAATGAAAGCCTGACATCCACCCCACAACTCCCCTGATGGGTACTTAACAGCCCACCTCCTCCCGACATGAGCGCCTGTCAAGGCATATTCTGACAAAGCCATGCCATAGCGCCTACAACCAAACCATTCCGATCGTCGCAAATGGTCATTTCTACAACCACTCTCACCACCGTTACCATGGCAGCGACGCCTGTTTCCTCTTCCTTTCCCGACAAACACCGGTCACAGTACCTCTCCCGCGACGAATACATAGATTTACGAAACTCCCAGGACAAGCATCTGAATGCTGAACTCGCTTCCATCCGATGCTCCGTCGACGACGTGAAGCAGGAGTTGAACGATGTCAAGCGGGAGTTGAAAGCCGACATCAAGGAGGTCAGAGACAACATCACGGCTCTGAAAGACGACTTCACGGCTCTGAAAGACGACGTCACAACCCTTAGAGGCGACTTTACGGTTCAGATGCAATACCTTGAAGCCGAGATGAGCCGGTCTCAAGCGTTTACGCGGAACAATGCCTTGAAGAATCCAACCCTCCCTATCCGACCTGTTGTTGTGTATCGCCCTGGACGCGGCATTCTTGAGCCTGATTCCTCACGTTTTCCTCGGAACGCGAACGATTTTTACTCTTTGAGGGATCCACAAACTGAATGGCACCGGACCACGCTCGCCTACCTTGCCGACTTCTACGACGTCCAACTCAGAGGTGCCAGTCATTTTCCTAAAGAGGAAAGCAACAGTGACGATAGTGACGACGACGAAATCATTCTCGAACACCCTGAACTCGTCGTAGAGAAGTTGGAAGACATACTCGGCCTGAATGAAGATAAAATAATCAAGTTCAAGGAGAGAGCTCTGCAAACGGCATCACGAGCGCCATCGAAACCCATCAAACGCTCCCAAATATCCTGGCCTGAAGCTGGACCTATTCCTGGCCCACGCCGACAAAAACTCGAACTACGTGTCACTTCTGGGCAAGAAGCATACTTTTACGATCCCGAACGCCCGAAGAGTGTTTCCTCTGAAGGCTT
>NW_026849620.1:0-30536 GCF_030869305.1 Colletotrichum tamarilloi
TAGAAGCAGATAGCTAATCGCCAGGCCGCCGGAACTGAGGAAAGCGGAGCAACTCAATGCAGTCAAAGCAAGCTCCAATGAAGGCTGGGAATGCCTTGCTTCGATCGCCAGACCCTCGGAAGAAAACGAAACTTCACCGTGGCACTGGATAACACTGGGCCATGTGGTTGTGTGATGGAGGACGGAATTAGGACATGCAAGTCGGCGATGCACCGCAACTGGGACTTGCCGATATCGCTGAACGGGCCTTGCGCTAGGGAAAACGATGGCACAGTCAAGACTGCGAACAACCTTCTATTTTCCCGACTAATGATAGCTATTTGTGCAGGTTTTGCCTGAGTGAATCTTCTAGGCGTACATCATGGATGACGTGTCTCAACAAACTGGTCAAAGTCTCCCGTGATTTCTGTCAGTATGTTACAGAACTTGGAATTCTCTTCCGTTTTGCTGAGGACCTCCAGGTCATGTCGCAATTCTCGCATTACATCATCGTACCTCCTGACTAATGGAACGTAATAACGTGTCATCCAATCCCCTGCAGAGCAAATGGTTTCGTTTATGTTCCGCAACTCAAAGACTCGATCAGTCGCTTTTGCCAAGTTGAGGTGCTGGCCGGGGCAATCATCAACCTTCAAATCCGCTCTTCTCATGATGATGTGTCGAAAAGGGAAGTACGAGGCCAATGCCCTGAACCAGCCGACCTGACTACCCCTGGCCTGTTCATTCCTGGCGTTGAGGAACTCAAGGTACGTGGCCATGACCCCGAGTCGGGTGACCCTTCCTTCCCCATCGATACGTGAGGAGACCTCCAACCACAAGTTGAACAACCTTTCGGCTTCATCAAGATTTCTCTCTTGTGTCGAGATTTTGGCAAGAGCTAGGTAGATGTTGCTAAGCGTCGTCGTCGAGTTGCCTGACATTGTCAAGACTCTCTCAAACTCCCGTCTGGCTTCCCGATACTTTTTATCATCCATCTGATAGTAGCCGAGGTTCATGCGAGCTTGGCAGACTAGTGAAGGGGTGTTGGTTTGGTCAATGACTTCCTGCAGAAGGAGTCGAGCATTTTCCCTGTCGCTTGTATTGTCGGTGTTTTTGAGAACGAGTCCTAACTGACTGGTGATAGAAAGCATTTCATCGCTCCCTCTGCTGAACTTCGAGAGCATATTTCTGGAAACAACGATATACGCCCAGGCAGATAGTCTTGATTCCACACGGCAATAGAACTCCTGCGCGATGTTCTGCAGAGCATGCCAGTCTTGGTGCTTAAATGAAAGTCTCGCGCTCCAGGTCAGCCAAGCGATGGGCTCTGACGTTTCTCTAGAGTGGCATTAACTGAGCCACTCCTGAAGAGCGCTATTCCACGTAGTGTGCTTACCTAGCCTGAATCTCCTTTTCCATCCTCTGGATGAGGTCCTCGTCGGGAGGATACTTGGATAAGACATCCTCCATGTGTCTGGCTTATTTGGTGGTTTTGTGGGTCAAACCAAATGCCAAAGGATTTGCGAGATGATGGGTCTTTAAACTTGAGATACTTCGGCGGGATCTCTACGGACTTTAAAGAATTGGGCAGTAAGAAGGTGTCTGGCTTGGCCTGTGTTCATCGCACATCGCTGTAGGAATTTGGTTCTTTGACCTGCGAAAAACAACTCCACGTCATCTATTCACCGACTTTGTTGTCTTAGTACATGCCAGGCTCCGCTGCATTAGTCCAAGAGGTTGCCAATGCAGCCGAAATAACGATGTTCAGGCGGCGTGCATGGCTTTGGTCGCGTAGGGGTAGTATGCTCGCCAAGATGTAGTTTCGTGGATGGCAGTACTTGTTGGAGTTACAGGGTCGTTGACGAAGTTGTCCTGACAAAGGCGAGTTATCACGGAAAGGTTGGGGAGCAGCAGGCGGCTCACATTGACTACTGTGTGTCCATTTACCTACCCCCGTGTTTCAAGATTCGTTCTTCCTGCGCACATCCGACTCGAAATCGCCGCATGTGTCGCTGAATGTCCCATCTTTCGACGACTTTGTCGCCATCGCTCTACAAGGCTAATGAGACGCTCCACGGTCGGTAGCGGTCCAAAAGAAAACGTAAGACTATCTCGGGTCGCAGCCAAGGCTCGGCTGATCAAGTCATCGCCTCAAAGCCGTGTATCCAAACGACGGCCAAACACTTCGGGAAGTAGGTCTGGACTCTGGCCAGTGTTCGACTGGCGTTGCTGTGTAGTGGGGGAGAAGCCTTCAGGCTTGCTTCTGGGCTGGTAATAGAGACACGACCGTCTGATGAGATGATACATTCACCGACTGTCTACAAGAGCAGTGTGTTTGTCCAAGGGGCTCCTGGTTGGGGAATTGTTGGTGAGTCTGCGTCGGATACAGGGAAGCTCAGCCACCTGCGAGGAACCATGTTCGCCCGTCAAGGCCAGGATTACAGACAAGGGTAAGGGCATACAGGCGCTTCGTGGAGCCGGCAGCTAAAGGTGAAAGGTGAAGGGTGATAGGAAATAATACTCATCAGCATCTGGATCCATGCTCCATCCATGCTCCGAGGCCGCGCGCGGCATGGTTAGTCACCAGGGATCGACAGAGGCTAGCACTTGTTGGCAAGCCTGCCCCGAACTCACGTGCGCCTGCATCTGGCATTCCATCCATTGTTGGTCTTCTTGGCCCTTGTAGCTTCAATTTCAACCGGCGCAATGTGTGTTGCGATGGAAGCCAGTTGTGATACAGCTGGGGTCCATTGACACAGTCGGTGAGCAAATGGGGCAATGTCCGGCAGGCGAAGGAAGCAAAGACGTGCAATGCGTGAGGACCATGGCCAACTTTATTGGGAGGCTGAGCTGCCGGATATAGCCGTCGATGATTACAAAACACGTCGATTACTTGGCACTCTAACCAAGCTATGAAGGTCTCCTCTATTGCATATCTGACGACGCATCAATGATTTGACCTTAGCTGCACCTTGTCCGACTTGTGTCCTCCGAACCCTAGTGCGTTTTCCTGCAATGCTACATCTTGGCCTGGCACAGGACTCGGTAACCGTTTGGAGATGGGGTGTGAGGGCGAGCATACCACTAGTCTAGATCTCGCCCATTCCACTTCTGAGTGGACCAAAACATGTTGGGACGGGTCACCTGGGCCTCTCAGGGCCTTAGGCGCTTCCACTCTGTCTCTTTCGCGCCCATCACACGCGGATCAAGCCTGCCGGCGCTGACGTGCCTACAGCGTTGATTGACTGACGGCGTCTTGCACTAGGCCGCGGTTGGATATCTATTAGTACTTCCAAGCCTGCTGTCTTTCGTATGGATCTCGAAACTAAGGCCATGTTTTGACCAAGGGCCTATATAGAAGACGCAAAGGCGCACCCAGTATCTGTGAAGCCGTCTTCAAAGGCGAAACTGGCCACTATTTAGCAGCAGCAGCTGACAAGTTTAAAATACCATTTCCCGAATGCTATCAGCGCAAAGCTGAGGATCATAGGATGAAGATCACATATCTGAGCAGTTTGCCAAACTCCACAATGGCAATGCCCCCTTCTCATCGTACGCAGCCACGGTAATCCCAACTTGAGCAACGCTTAGCTAAAACCAGAAGCCCAGATACTCGACCAGGCATTCGCCATGGTGCCTGGGCAGAACCAAACGTGGGGACCAAAACGAAGAACCGCAGCGATCTGGACTTGTGTGAGTGCCTGGAGACAAGACACCCGCCGACAAGGACTGACATATAACATCAGTGCAGATGCGGTAATGGAGGAATGGAGATAGGTACCATGTATTGTTGGAAATGTGAGATCCTAAGATGCGGTTATTGTACAGTCAACCGCTTTCCAGTGAAGGACGTATTAGGATCTATGTGATCATTTGCTTTCTGGCTATACATGACTTTCATGATCTGAAACCTTGGAGAAGCCGAAGATTGCTACGATTTCTGCCTCAGAGCCGGTTTATTCGAACGGTCTACCTCTTGATGTACGCAGCATAGACAAGGTTGAATCTACGGGTCAAAACAGGCAAAGAAAGAGCTGGAGCGGGTACGCAAAGAGGAGTACCACAGTGCACCCATAAACTCCACCGAAATGGGGCATCGTAGAGCCGGTGTGTGCTGGGGTCAATCTCTTTGCTGCAAGTCAAGTGGGGCGTCCTTAAACACACAACCAAGTACAGTGTACGTAACACTGAGCCTGGAAGTCGCGACACGCCCCCGACTTTCCACGGACAAGGGTGCCGGTACCGCCTGCTCGCCTTCCAAGCACCCCGAATCGGGTGGCTTTGGCGCCGCAACAGGGGCCGCTGCGCGTGGCAGGCCACCAATCACACATTGCCTAGCAAGCCAGATCGCACCTAATCATGTGGTTGTTTGCCAACGACGCGCCAATCCCTGTCAGGTCCCCTTCCCTGCTCTCCGCCGGAACGAGCCTGCCAGGGTCCGGCGACTTCTTTACAGCCCGTGAGTGATTCATCTTCCCCAGGTCAGCTACCTCTTCCGTGCAGCTCCGCTCTAGTTGACCTGTCAAGTGTCGCCCGGCGGGAAACACGCGAAACCACTGCCTGTCTTGGAGAGTGCTTGATCCCGGGAAGCTTCTCTCCTTCCTTCTCCCTGCGTTACCCGCACAATGTAATGAACACCGCCGGGCGACTACGGCCGCCAGGACCTGCATGGAAGTGAATCGATACCTTCGGGAGGTTGTTAGGCTCCGTGAAGTCGACAAGGGATCGTTCCCTGTTCCGGGGCCTGGCACAGGGCCGCCCTTCAGGCCACGCCAGTAATTCATTGTCGGTGTATCCGTAGGAGCCATGCCGTGATCACCGCTGGGAACGTGACAATGCGGGTGAACTTCGAAGACATCTCGCACTTGACGCAATTTACGTTCGATCATTCGATGACTTGTCCTTCCTCCGGGCTAGCAAGGTCTCTGAGAGCTCCTTGCAGCATCTGCTTACATCGTGTGAAGGCTTCTCAGGCCTGACCCTTCCCAAGAGGACCTGCACAGACGGCCACTGGGATGCGTAGTTCAGGCCTAATCTGGCTGTTCTTGACCGGTCGCGGGACATCCGGTGATTCGAAAAGCAAGCCTCTCAGTCAGACCAGCAGGGAAGGTAGACCGACGTGTGCGTCAGGTCCAGCAGGCAGTGTTCCCAGGATATCTCCTGCTCCGGAAACCCACGAAAACTCGAGAAACCAGTCATCCATCCTTCACATACAGTCAATCCACCCTGTCGTTTGAGTATTGCGCCGCCCATGACGGATTTGCATCAACCAACTGCTCCGTAATAGATCAATGAACCGAGTCGACTCATCAACATGGGACCTCGAGTGAAAGGCAAACTCGCCCCTCCCACGCTCGGAGGGCAGTCATGCAACCAGACACGTCCCCGAGCCGCTCATCATCTGGCCATTCCCCTAAGAGAAGGTCTAACACTAGGTTTTGTAGGGCCACAACCTTCTTCATGTCGAGCAGCAACAACCAGGCTTTGAGACCAACCCGAATGAGACTGTCAACCCTCACTGCCACTTGATCCCAGATGGTGACACAATAGCGGCGCAGAAGCAGGAAGTCGAGCAACGGGAGGCTGAAAATGCCTCCTACAAGGACTGCATCAAATCGATCGGTAGCGCCAATGAACACGAAGCTGAGATGATTTACAAGCAAATTGGGACATCAGGCAAACCCGTGCAAGGCCTTTAAAACCAGCCCGATGCAACCCGTCGCCGAGAATCGTTTATAAGAGAAAATAGGCGAACCCACATTTCTATTCGCGAATACAGGAGGGAATGTTCGTTGATGCTCGCACGCCTGCCCCACCGTAACGAGGGGCGTCAGTTTGACTGGAAGATTTGACAAAAATCATCCGTCATTGATGCCGTTCACACGCATGATGCTCTCTTCTCAGGGCAAACAACCAGAACGAGGCGTGGCGGTGGCTTGCGCAGGAGTCTGATTCCACGAATGGCTAGTCCGCAATTACCATGTTCTCGAAGAGGGGCAGACAGCTGATGATGAGATGGGCTACCAACTTGCAGACCTGGACGACTTTTCTTGATTATCGTGGCACTTGATGTACGACGTCTCCGGACATTTAACGGAATCAACCACAGCTTCCGGCCTCCATACGTCACAGCCATGGACGTCCTTGCAGATCTGTTGAAGGAGCAATATCAGCGCGTGCCATGTGACGCTTCCCATGCTCTCGGCAGTCACTCGAACTGATTAGATAATGCTGCCACCGCCCTCCTGGCAGTATCCTTGGGGGCCGAAAATGAACCAAAACCTCTGATGTCGCTGTTCTAGATAGGCAAGCGACGGTAAGACCATGGACATCATTGTGGGTTTTCTCAACGATGAGGATAGTGCATACTGCATCGTGCTGCTCTCTATAAAAAGAAGCAATCGATGCTGCTGAAAAGAATGCTGGATGTGCAACCTGTCCAGCCGCATGGTCGTACCGGACTGGAGAGATATAGTCCCGTCGTGGCCAAGACGTAGAGCCTTCGCGCGAATGCCTCCTACAGCACGGCTTCCGAAACAATATTCGGCGTGTTGGTGTTGATGGAACGCACGTGTCATCAGACAAGCGTCCGGATTCAGGGCGAAAAATTCGGTGGGCAAAAGTCAGTGCAAGTATACGGGAATCACAGCTCATAGCCATTAATTCGCCGGACTTATCGATACATGCAAGTGAAACCAGCCTGTTAATCGCTGCTCAAACGAAAATTCGCATATTCACCTGTTTGACGGAGCCGTGACATGAGTGAATCTTTGGCTGTCTTTGATTACGCAGGCGGCTCGACCGTCTCTGTCTCACCACCCATCACGTGATCGCATCAGAAGAGGGCTCGGCTTACCCAAGTTTTCAAGATGAAGAGAGCAAGTCCTCGCCTTATACACGTTCATCAAGACATCATTTGCAGTGCTTGATGGTGGTGAATCCAAGAATGCATTGGATCCTGCTGCAGGTAGCGCTCAACTTAACCAAAGCAGCTCGTCTTAATGGGCTCGCATCATCTGGCGATCTTGGTGTGACAGCATACTCGTCAGTCCTTACGCGTTTTCTTTCACGTAATAGAACCACGTGACCCTCCGCCTCACTGCTTCCACCACAAGTGCGAAACGCGTGGTCAGTCCTTGGCCCATCAGCAGCTCTTCCTCTTCGAATTGTAGAGCCTCGATCAAAATTTCATCACACCCGCCTTAGCTTAACGCTTTTCCGCCTGTGTATAGTCTCGTCCCACATAAGGATGACACCCACAAACTACAAGGCCTGGGAAGTTCGGTCAGAGCTTAACTGACACGCAAGACCGACATGGATGGAGCTTGAGTTTGAGACGGTGCCCTTCCTAGGACCGTCTACTGATCTTATTGCACGAGCTATGTTTGGGATGATATCATGAATAGCTCTGCGTGGAACTTTACCAAGATTGATCTATTCAAACAGCAAGAATGTGAAACGAAACATAAATCCACTTGACTCTGTAAAAATCCTGTGCTCTATGGAATTCAATCAAATAAGCCACGTGCCGAGAACGCCTTACAACTTCCACGGCGACCGTCCAAGACTCATTTTGCTTGCTTCGGAAGTAGCCCTAAATTGCCCCTCTCTGTAGGTCAACCACTTGCCCGATGCTGCTAGTCGACAACCTAGCCAAACGCAGCGGATCGAGCGCTCGTACATCATGGACCGGGACTCCCAATACCTCTCATCGTCATCCAACTTTGTGGCTGTGAACCAATCGCTAGGATAGTACTTATCAACCCACAGGAGGCCCCGCTGCGCGAAGTCGTCCGGCAGGGGAAGAGGGTCACCCTTATCTGGCCGGGGGAAGTCTTCTGACTCAATGATCTTGATTGCCTCAGTAGGTATATCCTTGGACTTGATAGTGTTGAGGATCAAAGCGATGAGCTTCCAAGGCATCTTCTTCTCTACCAGTCCCATTGCTGCAGGGTACTGGGACAGGTGGTGGAGGAGCGAGAGAGTGACATGCAGGTAAGGTCGGATGTTGTCGTCGTCGGACCGGTTTAGCACGATGTTATGAGTACGGGCTGCAAAATCCAGAGCGTCCAGGAACTTCTGTGTCGGAGCGGCAACAGTCTCAGCCCTTTCCATTGGGACGTCTGCGTCTTCGGCTCGGCCTGATTTGATGGCTCTTAGAATGGGATTGCTCTCGCTGCCATATTCGAGCAGTGAGCAACCCAAGGCGATAGAAATGTAGTATGCGCTATCCAGCCAGCGATGAGTGTGACGTTCGATGTGATTGTTTAAGCTGTCGATGAATTCGTTGATAGACGATGAGAGTTGATCGGCGTTCTTGCCCGAAAAGAGGATTGCATGAGCGCGCACAAAGGTTGCGTCAATGTCCTGCAGCCTCGTCTGGGTGCCATGGAGGTGCGGGTCGAACAGAGCCATGATTGACTCGCGAGCAGACAGGAAGGGAACTGGCACGCAGAGAGACTTTGTGTAGTAGAAGAGCTGCTGGAGGGCATTGGGACGAGCCAAAATAGCGAGGTGGTGGTAGAGACGACCCGTCTGAGGAGCCTTGTCACTAGCCTTTGAGTACCAATGGCGCGAGACTGAGGTCCAGACCTCTCTATTCTCGAGATCATCATCTTCGATAGCCATACTGTGATAAGAGTCAATATGTGTGCAGCAAGAAGATCGGCAACGATGTCTTGTCTTGAGTTTACTAACCGATAGCGGCCCAAGTCGCCGAGGCATTCAATCCAAGTGTCTTCAAAAGCTGGAACAGCCTCATACAACAGATCCATCATGGAGTACGCTAAATGAATGAACGTGAGCATATGTTCGCGCGAGGCGGGCAGACGATGACGCAAAAGCTCCAAGAATGTATGGATCCCATGCCTCCACATGCGCGCCGGCATTGCGTACTTGCTCGCGAGCCCTCGCAATGCTGGACTTGCAGAGGGATGCTGCGAAGCAAGGAAGAAATCATGGTGTTCGTGTAGCAGATTTCGGTGTAAAGCAACCAATGCCTGCCACTGCTCATGGTTCAGCTTGGGATTGGTCTCGTTATTTGAACTTTGAGCGTTGTCGACCTCGATACACTTTGACTCGACCATGACAAGTCCAGCGTAGATACCCTTCACCTCAGCAACAAGTTTTTCTTGGCTGATAGGGCGCGTTTCTGGCTGCTTGATAAGTACCTCAGTATTGTCAAAGTCCGAGGAACGCGGGCGCTCGAACGACCGATTGGAATCTGCTCGGGGATGGTCTGCGCCATCTTTCTCCCTCGATCGCCCGACATCGGTCCGCCGGGGAGTAGACGCACCCTCCTCAGGGGTCCATAGCCTACCGGCCTTGTGCGCCGGGTCTCTTTGGAGATCACTATCTTCCGCTCGGCAAACACCAGAGTTTTGGTTTGGCATTCTTGCACGGCTGCGCTTTGGTTGTGAAGACCTCTGATCGCTCTCCTTCCATTCATTCTTTTCCGAAGATGGACTAATGGCCCCTTGTTCCCGATGGCCGGCCACAGAATCATGGACACTCGGGTCGTCCTTGTCTATAGCTTCTAGTTTTGATGCACTTGGTTCGGGCGGAGGTTGCGATGAGCTTGAGGACGGCGTCATTCGCTGGTGGCCTTTGAATCTAAGCAAGTAAACGTCAGAATCGACACAAGCGGCTCGGTGACCAACATTCTTACTGTAACCATGTCCTCTCAACTAGCTCGTTTTGGTCGCTGCCGTGCTTCTCATGGCCGAAGTCCTGGAAATGACGCACCACATCGCTTTTCGTGGGGTTTACAGGAAATGTATAATCATTACAATATGCGCACTTTCTGTCATTGGTACCTCGCTTCGAAAGGTCGAGACCCATCCCACGCGAATTGCGAGTCATGTTTGATGTTTCCGCGTGTGTGATGCCAGAATCCGTGCAGGGAGAGAACGGGCGTGAGTGCTTCGGGCTAAAGAGATTCCAGAACGTGTTTTGGGCCGATCAGATTCTGGAGACGAGAAACCAGCAATTGAACAAGAAGGCCCTAGATACCTATATGCTGTGGAATTCCGCTGTTCTGCTGGGGTGCAATGCCGTCGGTCTGTGAGTAATTAAGTACTGGTCTCCAAGCGGAGGTTATTCGAATCCTTCATGACATCCTATATTGAGCCTTCCTGGGCGAAGGCAACGGCGAGGCGGTTGACAGCGGGTGGGCGACCCATTCCGTCCTGTGTCCTGTATTCACGCTCATACCCCCTGCGGAGCTCGATGCACACTTGGGGCATTTGTATGGACGCCTTATATGCGGCTCTTCTCTGGCGAACCATGCCTGCGGACCAGCCGTGGTTGAGATTTAGTTCCCCCTCCCTCTTTCGGTCTTTTGGATAGCACTCGCCTCAAGACTTGACCATGGGGTTGTTCAACGCTAAAGCAGAATATGATTCTGCCAAACAGAGGTCTACTTCTTTCGTGCTTGCCGTCATTGATGGTGACGGTGTCATCTCTCTAGAAATAGTGAGAAGGGTATCGAAGGAGATAATGGAGCCGGGTACCTCCTGCAGACAGCATTGAAGCCATTGAAGCCTCCGCCACGCCATCAACGCTGAAGCGAGAGTCGAGTGTTCCGAGGTGGTAGCGTCAAGAATGCCGATAAGCTCTATGATAGCTGAGCGTTGGATGTGCTACCATCCGGCGTCGTTGTGTCGCCAGCAAGCGTCTCTCGGCTTGTCCACGGCGCTGTACGCATATACTCCTCGGGTTACCCACCGCACTGTCTCTTCTCTCTTCGACCTGAGAGCATCTGTATGTGTTTCGCTATGCCGCGCTGTTGTTGCCTTGGTACATGTACGCTGCCAGTGTGATGCACGTCCTACGGCGTATGACTGGTCTGGCGCCTGGCATACACTTCGCTTCGACGAGGAGACGCTAGCCTTCCCGATTGTCAGGTTCCTGCAAAGTCCAAGGATCACCAGTGAAGAGCAACTTCATGGCAGCCTGCTAGGTTAGATGCCGTTTGGTTGGCGCTAAACTAACATCTGCCAATGTTGCAATATGTGGTGTGGTTTTGCGACGACAAACATCGTCAAGCAGATGTGATGGACCAATTAAGAAAAGCTGTGGGGCACGGAGGGATGAGGCGTTGGAGCTTGTTTACCGTGTACAGGTAGCTTTGATCATTGGTCAGTGCCCGACAGGCTTGTGGGTAGCGAAATCGTCGAGGTGGGCCCACCATGCTGGAAATGGTGTTGGGTCATACTGCGTAGGGCGAAACGATTTCGGACATACACCAGGAGTACATAGCATGGGTGCACACGGAGACACGCCTAGCACGCCCTGGTGTCAGCAGCCATCAGACACTGGGGCGTGCAAGAGTGCAGGGAATGGTACGTAGTGTGTAATCGAAGGGGCGTGCGTGGCCGCGGTTCTACTGTGCGCAACATAACCCCTGTACACACCCAACATTCTGGGCTCTGCCTGCAGCATACCAATCGAGCCATGCCCATTACGGATAGAGCAATGCCACATCCACCCATTCCCACCCCACCCCACCCGGCTGACAGGCAATACCCAAGTTGTGGGCCATTATTTTTCAGAGTCTTGATTACTTGATTCCGCCAAGTCCTGACAGAGAGCCCTCCGCCGCCGCGGTGCAAGCTGGTTTCGCCTAGCGAGAGCTGGAGTAATCAAACACGGTCATCGTCAATGCTGGCAGGGATCCCAGTGAGCAGTCCATCCCGAGTTCGCAAGCGTTTCTGTTTTGTGCCAATCCATCCTTGTTGGTGCCAACGCCATTGTCAAGATGACCGTCTGCGGATAACTCTGAACGGCCCTTTCAACAGAACACGATGCTTCATCCCCGCTGTGCCTCGAAGCTGGGATACCGGCCTTGATCAGCCTAGGGAGACTTTGCTCCATGATGCTACATAGGGCGATGACAACTACGAAACTAGCAACTCTAGTTTATGCTGGGCAGGCCATGACAAGGCTCACAATTAGCACCTTTCCCGAGAAAGAGGGGAATGAATGTTAGGCTGTACTCTGATCAGCCGCCGCGTCGTGAGAGATTGTGACGGATCAATGCGTTACCTGGCAGAACAACGGACGAACAAACACGCGACATACGGAGGTAGGTGGGTTTCCGTTTATTCGCACACAGCATGCCCGGTGCTTGAGTCAAGTGGCGGGACTGCGGGCGTTGGGCTAACTCAGAACGCGCCCGCCTTGCCACCACTTTCTGACGACAGAGGGTCGAGGCTTCGGGCCTCCCTCAGGGATACGGCGTGAAAAGCGCGCGCACTCGGGCACGGCACCGGCATGACATCTTCGAGAGCTGGGATCCGAGCCTTGGTAGCGAGTGCGCCTAGCCGCAAGCGTCCCAGTTGGGCTCGTTGGCGACGCAGACAGTTCTTGGAGATATACTGAAGAGTACTTTCGTCCATGGAGGGCTTCTCTCTAAGTGTGCGAGCGACCAGCACGCTGTGAGATCAATGTCGTCTTTCTCTGACTTGGTCGTTGTACCGTAATTACAAGGGACAGGGTCCCTAGCAGCTATAGACAGCTGTCCTGATATCTTCTCTCGCCGTCCTGGATCCATCCACCCATCCTCCTATTCTGGCCGCATACCATAGCCACGCTTGTAGAGATCCTCCTGGCCTTCCGCGTCTGGTCACGTCTCCTCGTTCACTTGATGAACAAGGCACGCCATAGGTCACAGGACAAGCATTGCAACCCTTCATTTTCAGCAGAGACTCTCAATCGATGTGTCTTCTCTCCGCCTTTGCAATAGCCCCCGAGCTGGCCCGTTGCCGTTGATCGTAATAGCCTACGATGTGTTGCTCTCTGGAGTCTTACACATTAAATTTCACCACCGTCACTGTGACAGCTGGTTCTCGGTCCGTGGAGAAGCACGCGGGCACACATCTGATAAAGGACCGGGGCACGGCAGCCAGACAAGTCCACCCTTCCCGGTCACTATCTTGTAAAAGCATAAGCGCTCGTCTCGTCTTTTTGCTAATTCCCTCGTCTTGCCCTCAGTTCATTTCTTTCCAGCAGAGTAACTCTCTCCGACAAAGCATACTCAATCGATCTAGACTTCTCAGCTTCAGTCACCATCGCTGAAACTTCTTCTGGTGCTCTCCATCGACACACAGCCATTGAGGCTTGGCTGTCTGTCAGTTTCGACTTCGTTCAGGAACTCAGCCGCAGGCCAACGACCAGTACCAAATGCTACCCCTCGTCAAGCTTTGCTTCAAAAAGAACATCGCCGTTCAACGCCGAGTGTCTTGCCCTTTTCAGACCAAGTCGATTGGTCCAAAGCATCATCATTCTGACGCAGCACGGCTTCTATAGGTGGAGAGACCGTCAATAATCGAATATGCACCGAGTCTCCCGTCAAGGTCATTGCGCCCAGTTGTATGCGTCTTCTGCGATTCCTGACAGAGTCAAACCGTCACCAAGCCTTCCCACAGTGGCATCATGGTTTTGCCACCCAATGAATCAGACCCCGACGACTGGCTCACTTCACATTTCGTTCATTCCCAACGACGACACTGGTGCACCTGACATCGGGGCTGGACACGAGTGTGAGTTTCGCGACTCGACAACATTAGAGCCTCTCACTGTGCAAGAAGGAGACAGTAAAGTCGGCAACAAGCGGGAGCGAGCGAGGAGTCTCGAAGACACGACGCTCTCCGATGAGATCACAGTCACTGAGTTTGATCAGAATATTATTTCGGCACCCTATCTCACTGTTGACGTTTGGCACCAACTCTTTGACCTCTATCAATTGCACTTCGCCACCGAACTCTCGTTTTTGCATCTCCCAACTCTCAAGGGCATCATTCACGACAAAGACAACGAGAAGCCGTCAAACGAATCGAATCTGGCCCTATTGGGCATTCTGGCTCTCACTGCAAGATTTCATCCCGACTTGATCGAACATGTCGCACACATTACACACCACAAGATCGCGGGCCCAAGGTTTTGCGGTGCTCTACACAGGCTGCAGCCATCAGTAGCATTAGAGTACTTCGCAAATGCTCTTACAAAGGCACTGGGAGAAGTCGAATCAGCCATAACATCGGCTACTGTCGTTCGAGTCCAAGCTTTTCTCATGCTTAGCTTGTATAAATGGAGTCGGCCGGATGGCGGCCTGGCTGCATGGATGTACGTTGACCTCGCCACGCGGATGGCTCAAATTATGAAACTCGGATCTGCACAAGTGCCCTCGCGTTGTTGGCAAGACCAGGAGTCGAGGCGCCGCACTATGTTCAGTTGCTTCATCCTCTGTCAGCTTGTATGTTGCGCATCTGGCCGAGTACCCGCTATTCAAGCTCACGACCTTCCAAAGCAGCTGCCGTGCAGCGACGAAGCCTTCAACTTGGGTGGCAGCATTCTCATTCGAACACCGCGGCCTGTGGGACAAGGAATCGAGGAAGTATTCGAAGATAGCGTTCTCGGCCGATTCGTCGACCTGATCAAAGTCTGGGGCGACATCTCCAAATACAGCATTTTGGGCGGACGCGACACTGGAAAGGAAGAAGGGACGCCGCCATGGGACGAAAAGTCGACCTTCTACCAGCTCAGTCAGGAGATAGACACCTTCTACACAGGACTTCCGGAATGCTTCACATGGTCCACCTCGAACTTCTGGAGACACTCTAACAGCATATACGTGTCATTTAATATGCTGGCTGCTCTCTGCAGAATCGTGCTGCATCGCGAATATATCCCCTTTATCGCCATCAACTGCGCCAGGCCGATGGGCCCGATGGCGGAGCTCGGATTTGACCCTGGCGCTGCTCCCGATGGCCATTGGAAGCGAAGCGCAGAGCAGATCTTTAAGGCTAGTAGGGAAATCGTCGACCTTATTACGTTATGTCGGGACAGACTGCCCTATTCGTCGTTGGTCTTATTCGCCATCAGGCAAGCAGCCTTTGTCGAGATATACGCAGCGCACTATCCCCATATGGATACTCAGAATCACATGTTCAGTGAGCAGGAAGTCGCAAGGCGGAAGTCGAGACCGATGTCCGACAACTGGCAGCCAACCACCACTACTTACCAGGCACTGACAAAGGCTACACCTTACTTCAGCGTGGCGTCCAATTATGTCATATACCTGAAAGGCATAGATCAGTGTCTCACTCAAATCAACTCCGAATATAGAGATGGAGGTTCTAGGCAGAGTAGAGTTGATCCTTTGGGCATTCGACGAGATGGGCGTGGCGGCGATTGGGACGGGCGACGGAATCCCCGGCCAATTCACCAGCAAGCCGGCTCCCATGACTCCTCGACTCATGGCTTTTCACCGACAGTCGGCTCACCACAAAACGAAGTGGAAATGGCTAGCAAGAACGCAAACGAATTGAAGCCTGACGTCTATGTACAATACCAACAGGGCCGGCGGTTGAGCATTATCTTCGATGACATTTCCGAGTTTGCTACCGGAGGCAAAGGCTGCACGCCGAACTTGGGATCGCGGAACAGATTCAATCCCCCATTCTGTTGGGGCAGTGATCCGTATCCAAGACTGTCATCCAATGAATCGCAGCCTTATGGGAGGGTGTGACGACGAATTCCGTTGCCTGGTAGGACAAAGAAGAAGAATTGACTCGGAAGAAGCTCGGCACGGACGACAAGCACGGCGACTACACAGGCGTCCCCCTCGAACTACCATCTATTGCCGAAGCGAAGCACCCTTCTGGACTTGTCGATCCTAGCGATCAATTCTACGATGTGATCGAGTCGAGCCCGTCCCGCTCAACTTGAAGGAGACCAGGTGTGATACATACGGATAGGATGCTACTCAGAGACAGCAAAGCAGCCCAGAGTGGCATAGAAGCTTCCAAGGATCTTACTTCTCACATACGCTCGGACTAGCATGTCCATAGGCCTGTCGGCATACTAGTGCTACTCCAATGCCGTGCTTTTTGGCGATGAGGAAATAAGTTGGAATTCGGATCTCGAAACCAAAGCCCGTATGGCCTTCGAGACGCCGCAACAGACTTGGAAGGTTCATCAACTCGTGTGGTCGCGTTGGCATAAGTAGGTTTCGAGAATTACCCATGAGAGGGTCTCGGCACCAGAAAGCGCGGCCTAGTATTGTTCAGCGCGCGTTCAAGGAGGACTACTGGGCACATACCAAGGGCATGCTTGAAACACTGGCAAGAAATGTTGCCAATAGACACACTGTGTAGTAAATACAGAGCATGAGGCAGAAGTGGCTGGGCCTTGAGAACCGATATGGTCTCGATGAAAGTAGGTATGAGACCAGCGCGCCGCTAATGAGAGCATACGGACGGATCAATCGCAAGTACGATGGATACCGAGCCGCCAGGTGCATCGCCAGCGACAGCACCCTGCTTCCGAGAACGATCCTGCAGGCGGTCCGACTAGCCAGCTCGATCTGAGAACACATCAGTAAGGTCAGTCCCAAGTCTAATATGCACTCACATATTTGTCCATCGTAACAATGACCCTGAATAGAGCCCACAGGAGAGTTGGGGTCGAAACACACAGGGCCAGAATGGCCACGAACATGACTGCAGTCTTGAGGACGGCCCACGATGAGGAATGTGATCAGCGGGCTGGGCAAGGGTTCGGAGAAAGCAGAAACTTTTGCAGAAAGGGGCCGCCGGGCATGGAAGTAGTGGCGCGGTCACTTGTACTCGCAGCAGCCTATCCCGTCAATCGGAGATTGATGGTGAGAGTAGTGTCGTTGAGCAATTGTTCATATGCATGCGTTGGGCGCCAGCTTGACTTCGTCTAGGCCATCCCACACGGGTGGAATCTAGCTTGATCCGTGTACGGGGTGCTTCGTCATAGGAATTCGACGCTTCGCACGTAAAGGCGCATGTTTGTATCTGCGGACAGCGTGAGCTCATTCCAACATTCCAAGGCAGTGCCAGCTTCTACCCGGTTTGGAGCAGCGGCCCCTGCATCTTGACGACCGTCACAACCGGGCAGACCGCCAACTTGTTGGAGGACTGCGCTCGCCAACTTTGGGGTGTCGTCGAAATGGCCTATGATCCGCGCGCCAGTGACTAGCGCTATCTGAAAGGTAATTCGTGCTCCTAATTGATTAGTGGAGTGTAGACCGACCCCGCCGTGTCTGTGTCCTCGAACCCCTTACGAACGGGCTGACAAGGAAGTGTGCACACGCCACCACCACCATCCGCGTTCACGCCCGGAATCCTCAGGGATGCTGCAGCACACCCCCAGGCCCAGGATGCCACACACGCTAGCGTCGTATGGCGATGAACCGGGGTGGCTGGTGGGTATGGTTGGGTACTCGCCCACCCCTGCTTCGGTACGCCGTTTCCTGCCATCCGCCGAGCAGTGCGAGAGGCACGCGATAGATTTCATCCAACAGGACTCCAGTGAGAGCACCTGCGCTTCTCGTCGGCAATGGAGCACTTCACTCATCTCTTCCGGTCGCCCATCGCTCTCGCATCTTCCCCTTGCCAAGCTATGCTGCCCGCAGCGACTCTGACCGCCTCATTCCGCTTCTGCATCGGGTTCGATCAGGGATATGGAGTGGACAGACTCGAATGACACAGGCTGACTGTATTGCTGCGCTGTTCTGACCAGATCGCCCTCGAATTCCTGCTCTTGGAAGGCACGATGGCTTGTATTTCTTCTCCTCTTGCCTCCTCTACCTCGTAGGCGAGCGCCGAAGGCCATGGCCTAACAGGTCTCACGAGGTACATCCTCGACACCATCCTGGCATAGACAACATTCCCCCTTTCTCCCACGCACACTCCTTTCTTTTGGTTTATCTTTATGATGTGTCAGATACCCGACAGATTTCAGTTTTCAGTTTTCAAGGCTTGCTTTTTTTTTCCCCAGCTTCAAGAGAAACGGGGGGAAAAGATAAAAATGGGAACATCGACGCTCATGGTCCCATTTCGACCCCCCTCACGACAATGTTTAGTGCGGTTCATCCAAGCCTGCATCCCTCGCCGGTTGTCCTCCATTTGCGTGTGCACTTCTTTTCGTCCTCAGCAACATTTTAGCCTGGATCACCGACTTGCCCGTCATTGCCCAGGGACTATTACGAGACCCTCGACAAACTTTAAACAGGTGTTAAAATCCGTCTTGACTCCCTGGTGCACCTTATGTCTCGACAACCGGTCAACAGCCCTGCCGTGGAAAGCATGGACGCTTCTCAGCACCAACTCAACAGTCTTGACACTATCTCATCCTCCTATCCGTCGCCCTTCGCCGAGACGCCTCACTATGTCCAGCATGCCACCTTCTCGCTGTCTCACCAGATGTCGACGCCGTCGCAACCGCAGACATCCGCGGCCTCGTATGACATGTACGAAAGCAGCCCTTCCGGTCCCCCTACTCCTCCCAACACTCCACGCTCCCAGGACGACACGCAGCAGCAGCAGCTTCACGGTCATCACCACCAGATGACCCAATTTCCCCCCCTGACCCAGGCGTATGGTACTCAATCTATGCAGCCCCAGATCACGATGGCTCTTTCCCGTCCTCAGCCCATCGCGCTTGCCTCGGCGTCTGGTGCTCATGGCAGATTCTCTTGCCCTCACCGGACCAAGACCTACTTTCACGTGAAGGACCATCTGCCGCTCCGTGAGTGATAACCCACTAACCCACGTAGCTTATTCTCTAGCTGACACAAATGCTCAATAGACACAGGTGACCGTCCCTACGAGCGTGTGCTTTGTCACGATACTTCCTCGCGAAAGAACACTCTCAAGCGTCGCTCCCAGAAGCGCTCCATTCGCCGAAGTAATCCGATTGGTGCTAGTCACTTATCTCACCCTCCAGCTCATGTCAAGAAAGGCGCTGCTTGGAAACGACGGTCACCAAGAAATAGAGTGTTTGAGAAGATTTCTCATGGATATCGCTGGTAGTGCGAGCATGAAACGTTAGTGCCTCTGGATCCGGAATGCCCCATGCAAGTCAGCAGAGAGAGCTTCTTCTGGTGGCGGCGGTGGTGGAGGGTCAAACACACATTCAAAGGCACGAGCATACGCTGCTTAGTGCGGAATTTGAGAATATGAATCGCATCGGTAAGATCCTCTTCTGTGCCGTTCTCGACGATGGCCACCGGATCACCTCGCTGGTACTCTTGGTCGTCGAGAGATCGCCCGTCCTGGACAAGCGTGCCATGCGCAGGCTGCATGTTTGCGTTGACTGGATCGCTATCTAGAGGCGGAATATTCGACATGGTCTTACAAAGAAGACTACTAGTCTAGCGAAAAGGAGGAAGAAGTGGCAAGGCAGCAAGGCAAATAGCAACACTACTACGAGGATTAATAGTTTTCGGCGTGGGTACATAATACCGCAGGCACGAATAAACGTGGCGTCGATTCCTTATTTCTACGTAGGAGTGCCATCTGGGCGTTAATTAAATAGAGTCATGATCAATTCCCGCGCAGACTAGAATGGGGTCTGGATACAAAGAGACCTTTTGTAATAGAATAGTTGCTGCAAAGCGTCTAGACGGGCTAGAATGGCAAGATAATGATACAGCCAGCCTTTAGTTTAAGCCTTACCGCTAGCTATTGAGGATTAATGCCGTGAAACGGATGTCTATACTTCGCGGGCCTTGAGGCAATGGCCATCACACGCAGCCGTTAGCGTAGAATCTCTATTACAGAGCAGGTACTTCGCCAGTTTATTACTATATTACCGATTTATTTAATCTAGGTGTGCTTAAAAGCCGGCATAGTATTATGTAAGAGAGCTACTATAGAGTACGCCTAATAGATGAATGCTGGTATATATCCAAGCGAAGCGGGTAGACGATAGTGCAGTAGCTCTAAGAAGTTATAAAATATATACCTCTATATACGCTCCGGTAGAGAGTATTTGCTAGCAAGCCGTTACAAGGCTTCGCTGGCTGAGGGGTACTAAGAGGTAAGGAGGAAATTGGTGCTCTTGTAATAGCGTCTAATATAGACCTATTAAGGGCTGCTACTATTCGTAAGTAAGCTTAAAGTTCGTTTCGTTATTTAATTCCTAAGCATTATCCGCTTTGATGCATTAGTTCTTAGTTAGGATAAGCCCGGTGTAAATGCCCTTCCTATTGCTCCTAATCGTTCTTGACTGACGGGACGAGTATCAAGTTGTCTAACCATTACCTCGGCATTGTTAAACTCGGCAGGACGGGACTCAAACTTGCGGCGGGATACGGACCCCCTCGGACGGTACGTGGGAGTTGGCTTCGTTAGCTGTAGCCCCTTATCTGAATGCCATTTTCTCTCAGGCGCCGCATTCTTGGGAGGTGGTGTGGCGGGACTGCGCTTCGTCTCGTCAAACGCTACACGTTTTCGCTCTAGAACAAAATCAGAGGATAAATGCGAAGATGCCGTATTCTGATCGGCATTGAGATTGGACTTCGATTGCGTATCGTCCTGCTGTTGGTCGGACGTCTGTACGCATTTGACCCTCGTAGCAATGATCCCAAGCAGAGCCCACACAGGGGTCGTAATCGCAACGCACAAAGCCAGAATGGCTACGAACATAGCTGCAGTCTTTTGGATGAACCACGACGAGAAGCAAGAATCGCGGACTGGGCAGGTATTCGGGACAGCCAAGAACTCTGCTAGGCCATCGCGCATCTAAGCAGTGGCGCGGTCACTCGGACATAGGTGGATTCATTAACAGGGCGATCGTCTGCAGTGATTCCACGCATCGCACCTAAAGGCACATGTTGCGCAAGGCAGTGCCAGCTCTACCGCTTGGGAGCAGCAGCCCCGCAGAAGCATCCGCGCCTCGCTGGTTGTCAGACCTTGGCAGATGACCAACTGGCCGAAGGGCTGATGATCGTGCGTCGGCGGGGTTGAACCCAGGAAGACAAGAGGGAAGACAAGAGAACGGGCAACACCTCTTATCTGCATGGCTGTCATGCCCAGCTGGCTGTTGCCATCAACCCCGAGTCTTGCTCATCGTGCTTGTCACCTCAGCGCGCTCGCCAATTTGATGTGTCGTCGCCATGGCTAATGATCCGCGCGCTATAGGAAGTAGCGTTGTCTGGAAGGCCATTCGTGCTTCATACTAGGCCCTTGTTAGATAGGTGGAGTGATAGGCCGACACCAGTCGTGTTAGTGTCCCTGCCCTGGAAAGAAGGCCAGGGGGGTGGGTGTTTGCACGGCGTTACCACTACCATCATTCGCGCCAACGCCCATCTGTGCAGGGATGCTTCGACCCCCAGACTCTTCTCCTGCTGATAGGGTTTGTCTCCCGCCAGCGTCGTATGGCGACGAACCAAGGTGGCTGGTCGTCAGAGTCAGGTACTTGTCGTCCCCTGCGCCGGTACGCCGTTCTCCGCCATCCGCTGAGCAGTGCGAGCAGCCCGCCTTAGACTCCATCCAACAATATGCCCGATGAAACATCTACGCTTTTCGTCGGTGATGGGAGCATCAGTTTTTTGTTCCGGTCACCAATCCGGAAACCACTTTGTCATCCTTGTCTTGTCGGCCTGTGCTGTCCGTAGACACCTCTGTGCCCCCATTGAACGCCAGAAGAGCAGATCCACTACCGGGCAGACTGTACGGACCGAGACCTGGTTCTCGGGCTAGTGCTGGATTGGCCATCGCTCGATAATTCCTTCACCATTTATCTCCGTCACCACCCTAGCAAGGTCGAGGTTTCCTTTCTCAAGCACACGCTTCATAATCCCCCTTATCAGACACTTGGCAGTCTTGTTTTCTGCGCGAAGAAAACCGCGAAGAGAATTGTGGAACCAAGAAGCATCCGTCCATATAAGTTCTTTTCCCAGTCCTCCCTGGAAGAACTTCTCACGGGATTAATTGTAGCCTTATTTCATCATCACAGAATATCCGCTCTTCGTCTGACAAAAAGCTTATCCTGAATAAGTTTCCAACTGGGCTTCACCAGATACCTGGAGCATATCTTGCTTTCCACCTGGCAGCGACATCTTCAACTGGACCAACGACGTGACTATTTTCGTCGCTCGGTAATACACGACACTCCCAACGATCCCGTACAGACGTAAGAACGCGTCTTGATCTCGCAGCAAGCAAGCTGTGCTGCGGGGCTTTGTCTCGACAAAAATCCGACAGGCCTACTGCGGACAGCATGGACGCTCCTCAGTACCTTACCGATGGTATAGACACGAACTCTGTCTCTTACCCGT
Source organism: Colletotrichum tamarilloi (assembly GCF_030869305.1). Classification (NCBI taxonomy): domain Eukaryota; kingdom Fungi; phylum Ascomycota; class Sordariomycetes; order Glomerellales; family Glomerellaceae; genus Colletotrichum; species Colletotrichum tamarilloi. The sequence continues at coordinate 22,073 of NW_026849620.1, forward strand.
CGCGTCCCGCCATCATACCTTGTCAACCTCAGCAAACCAAACGTCTGCTGCCTCACCAGACTCTGCCGCCTCTGCAGCCGCAAACCCTCGCCGCCATAGACCCGATGAACCGCAGTAACCCCCACACTCCTAGCACTTCCGCGATTCCCAGCACGCCGGATTCCCAGACCGACATGATGCCGTTCCAGCATCAGCAGCAGCCGCCTTACAATCCTTACCAGCACATAGGCGAGCGCCCTCCCCTGCTCCAGACGTACGACACTCAGTCCATGCTGCCCCTGACCACGATGGGCACTTCTCACCTTCAGCCCATCGCGCCTGCCCCGGCGTCTAGACATGTTTCTTCTGTTCTGCATTCTATGCCCGCTAATGTGGCCAGGCCTCGGTCTGGGATGACCTCTCACCGCGGCACTGGCTGTGTCATTTCCGGTGGTATGGATGATGTCGATCAGACTAAACATGTCATCGGCTCTTCTAGTCGCCGTGGAGCTCTCACCGGCGCTTCTGGCGGACCTACCGCTACTCCTGCTGGCACTGGCAACACCAAGAGCACTGTGATACCAGTCAAAGCTAACGGCAAGATCCCTGACCCTCACTACGACAAAACCTACTTGCAAGCGAAGCGCCAGAAGAGTCGCCTTGTACGCCGTGAGTAATGACTCGCTAAGCCGCGCATCTTATTGCCTTGCTGACAAAGTTGATCTGTAGACACGGGCGGCCACTTGTATGAACGGCGTGACAACATGACTTCGCGTAAAGATAAGATGTTCTCGAATGGCGAGCCCAACTCAGGCCAGCTATCAAGCCTTGATCGGACTCGGATCCGCCAGGCTGGATTGCAACAGGCCCGTGAGAATCATACTCAATCTTCTCTTGGACGTCCCGTACAGACACTGATCGCACCCGACCCGGTCCCTACTACTGGCGTTCAGTGTTCAAGTGGACCCTCTGGCCCCTTAGACCACCGCGATTCCCTTTTCTTTTCGACTTGGAACGTGCCGCAATCGATCGAAGATCCTTTTGCACTCCTTTCCGACCGGATCCTCAGCTTCCTCTATTCTGCAGATTCCCCGATAACCAACGAACGCACCAGCTTCAACCAGTACTTCTCCGCTGGGAATGTTCGCACCCTACTGGAAAAGTACACTGAAGTCAGTGTCAGATGGCCTATTCTCCATACATCCGCGTTCTGTATTGTGGATGCCTACACTGGCTTGTTGGTGGGCATGTGCTGCTTGGGTGCCCACTACTCTGCCCTTATCCAACCACATCACGTGCGCGACCTAACAAATTTCCTTGGGTCCGAGCTAGCTCGTGATCTGGTGCCCTCAGCTGACTTGGTGAGCAAACAACAGAGTTGCGACGCTGGCGCAAATACCTCGAAGGACAGTCACCCCTACCTGGAGAAACTTCAGGCTCTAGCCATGCTACAGATTCTGGTGGCCTTACAAAGCACACCTCAGCATCGGACTTCAATAGCTGTGACGAAGTACACTGATTATCTTTGGCGGCTCAACGTTGAACCTGGCATGCCTGATTCATAACACTGCGCAGGAGCATCTATAACTCCACCGTAACTCCGCTGTTAAGGGCTACCCTGGTGCCCAATCTCAAATAGACATGTGGAAATTTGACGAGGCGATACGAATCTGCAGGTAAAGTGCCGTCATGGAGGGTCACATGATTGATGCACCTACTAAAGTCGATGAAGACGTGAGCTGTGTCAAACGGGCGTTTCAAGACGAGGATATGGGATTGTTGGGACAGTTATATGTGGATAAAGTTAGAGCGTCAAGCCTGACGCTCACCGTCATTCGACCCTCTTCCGGTGTCAGTGAACCATTCAGGCATACCTGTTGTATGAGCTGATATCTACAGAGGGAGAGGGCGGCCATTTCGGAAAGATAGAAAACAAACTGATTGCATTAGAGTAAGAGTTTGTCTTTCGATTCATTTTCCATTCTTTTCTATATTCTTTCCTTCCTGGCTCATTCAATCACTATCACGGTTTATTGTGGAAAATTGATACGATTACCTCGTGTGTCAAAGTCGATCTGACAGTGTCTACTTCTAATGTAATACGTCTTGGACGGGGAATTGATATAGCGTTAGATTGCCATTATATAGAACTTGATGCTCCTTGGTGATACATGCATTATTACTCATTTAGACTTGTTGACCACCGTAATTGTGATCTTTAGGCCCAAGCCAGTGTTTCTCCTCGGCCAACTCGTCGAAGTAAAGGACGGCACCTCCTTAGGCTAGAACCACGATGACAAAGCCTAAACGGTCCCTCAAAGCTTTCATTTGCTCCACTATTGGCGAGGATAGGTGGTTTTGACTGCGTGTTCATGTCGGAAATCGTAGGAGAATGTGAAAGGGGAAGGTATATCATCCAGCACCCTGGACGAAGGCGTCGGGAAAGTCATAAGAACATCCTGATCCCAGACTAAAAAAAAAAAAGCCGATACCAGGGGGTTTCAGTAGCTGAGAAGCGGAAGAGGCCGGCTAGATGTGTGTTGGGCCGTGGAGACATCCTCGCTCACAACAGCTTTACCTTCCTGAAACCACATCATCAATCATGTCCACTGAGAGCCAAAACATTCCACAGGACCCCTGGCTAAAAACGAGGGAGAACAGGCAAAGAAGGGTGAGCAAGCAGCGATAGCCATTAAAGATGGGCATACACTCAATCCGGAGGCCGACGGCACAGTGGTTAATAACAAACCAAGTTTCCACCCTCCCCAGCCTGTGTCGCGGGCACGTGAGCGTTAGAATAATTGCTGTTGTTTAAGATAGCCACATTCCACCTCGTTTGACTTTTAGATTCCACATCCTTGGTTTTCTCGTTTTGCCCTTAGAAATTTCCAGCAGGTCAACTCTCTTCATCCCCACATAAATGATCGACCTCGACTTCTCGGCGCCAACGACTATCGCTAGAGCTTGTGCTCTTCATCTCCAGAAAGTAAAAAGAAGTCGTTTGTTCAACTATGAGCCCTTTGGCTATCTGGCAATTTTAGTCACGCTTAGAAACTTAACGTGTATTCCTTTACCTCGACAGATAGTGGCCATCACCCTCCAGCTCTGCGCATCTTACCCTCTCTATCATTCATGCGCCCCGTCGCTTGCTCCCCTTGCTGGCTCCACGGGTCCATAGCAGACCCAACCGTCACAATTTCTTCTCAACTATGCATCAAGTCTTTGCTGTCTCCTGCCTCGGACTCCGATGACGCACTCACAGCGCTCCCTACTCAGGCCACGCCAAAGGGAAGATGTTACAAACCCTTAACCCGACAGGAGAATACCTCTACAACTCTCGCCGTAGCAAAGCCGGCAAGCAAGCAAGCTCCGGAAATAGCCATACCTCAGGGTTCCATCGTGCCCGACGGCGATGACTCGAAGGCGACCTCGGCGAGAGGCTCAAGTGCTAAAAGACCCTCTAGAGCTATGCAGCCGCCGATGAGATCTAGCATAGCTTGTTTGAGATGCAGGAAATCCAAAACCAAATGCGACAACGACAACACCGGATCACCTTGCGACACATGCATCAAGGCAGGACATAATTGCGAGTTTCCTGATCCAAAGCCTCTTCCGGCGAAACGATCAAAGCCGCCGACTGTGCCAAGGCAGGTAGTGGAAGTCGGGCATGTCCGGAAGCGAGTAAAGAAGCTCGAAGATGCAACGTCCTCTAATAGACGTACTACTACTGTACTTACTTAGGAAGTCTTTTTAGTAACCTATCTTACTATCGATTTATAATATTAACTCTTCAATATTTTTAAGCTATACTTCGCTACTAAACTCCCATTTTTATATTTCTTAACTCTTAAGAGCGTTATTTATAATAAAAAGAGTAAGAAGCCGTTAACCAAATCAAATCTTATCCTACTAAGTATTTTAACTCTTACTATAAGATTTTATTCTAACTTAATTAAATATATAGCATATTTTATTTATAATAAGATCCCGGACCCTAAATCTTATAGTGCTCTATTTAAGTCGGAGCTATTAATAGCCTTAGAGTACTTTTTAAACGCTCTAATAAAGGTACTAAGAGAACTAAAATTAGCTTTAATATTAGCTACTATTGTCCGCGTTTAAGCTTTCCTTAAGCTTAGCTTATATAAATAGAGTTAGCCAAATGGCGGCTTAGCTATATAGATATATATTAGTATTACTATATAAATAGCTTAAGGCTTAAAATTAGGGTTTAGAAATAAGCCTTTAGGTAGTAAGAGAACTCTAGCCTTATCTCCTCGATTAAGTAAATCTACCTAACTACCCTCCAACCTTTAAAAAAATTAAGAGGTTAGGCATTATACTATATTTAGTTACTTAATACTAAATCGTTTCCTATCTTGCAGATTAGATTAGGTTTTTATAGTTCGGTTTAACGATTTTTAAATCTAGTTACTATATACTAAATACGCTTTTAACCTTAGCTATATCGTCTATACTAAATTTTTGTAGCAAATAGGACATAGTATAAAGCCACTAATAAATAATAGCGTATTAAGTCGATTCGTATAACTAGTAGATTTTTAGGGTAATATTACTAAGTATAATTTTATAGGCGGCCGCTATACGGAATCCCTTTTACTATAGGACTAAGAGTCGACTTTTTATTAATTAAATAAGAAAGTAGACGCTTTTTATGCTCACCTTTTAGAAGAGTTTACCTAGTCTAGCTCGAACTTTTAAAAACACAATAATAATATATATATATTACTTTATATACTAAGTACCCTATATAAAATTATACTATATTGCGAATATATCCCGTTTATTATTATTAAATATTTTAAGCCGGTTAGCCCTCTAGATAAGCCTATATTTAACTATAAAACCGTTCTTAACTATTTTTAAAAACGAAGCGCAAAATAAGTTTTTAAAGCTAAAAGGGATATTATCGACCTTATCTCGATATATAAAAATAAACTTCTATATTCGTTACTAGTTATATTTGCGATTTAGTAAGTAGTATTTATAGGAATATATATACGGCACTACCTTTATATAGATACTTAAAATTATATAGTTAGTAAACAGGAGATTAAAGAACGGAATTTGGGAAACATATCTGAGAGCACGTAGACAGGGAATACTAGTATCGCCTTCTGTGCATTAACTAAGGTTATACCCTACTTTAGTATAGCCTCTAATTACGTTACGTATTTCAAGGACGTTAATTAGTATCTTACTAAGGTCTACTCCGACTACATAAATCGAGGTTTGAAGAAGAGCGGAGATGGTTCTCTGTCTATTCGACTGGGAGGAGGTGGCGGCGGACTGGAAGAGTGGAGGGCAAAGGCCGACAAGATTACGAGCAATGGCATCATCATGGACGACGACCGGCCAACAGCCTACGACGGCTCCGATGGATCGCGGGCTAGCACATTGGAAAGGAGCTCTTCTTTGTCGGACAGCCGGAGAGATTCCCGCCAAGCGTCGTCATTTACCGCCATCAACGCCGCCGCATTCCACCAGCAAGCCGGTCACGAAGGCTATGCCGGAGGCATTTCACATCACTCACCAACTCAGGGCTTCCCGCCAACTCCCGGCTCCCTATCAAACGAGGCTGCGATGGCTAATGTCAATGCCGAGACAGTCAGCATCGATTCATATGTGCAGCAGAACCAGGGTCAGCGATTCGGCACTATGCTTGAGGACATTCAGGAATTCACGGCGGGCGGGATGGTCTGCGCGCCCAATATTGGTGACTGGGACATGCTCAAACCCCCCTTCTATACGCAGATGGCCGGTGGCAACGCATTACCCCAGTTCAGCGGGAGTTATTCTTGAAATGGTCAGGTGAGCAGGTGGAACAGGCTTCTAGGCCCCCAACCCGAGACATGGTTATATGGAGATGATGTATGGGAACGTTTGTGTCAGGGAACTACATTTAAGCGCGTGTGAGATTTTCAGACGGAAGTTACGAGTGCGTTATAATCTTGGGTACGAAGCTATCTCAATTCCTCCCCACCGCGGAGCGAACAGCCACAGGAAAATGTCGACCGAACATAATCAGCATGAGAGAGCGTTAGACAAAAGAAAAAGATAATCATCATCATATTTATGAAGAGTTGTTGCGCGATGTAATCAGTTGCGCCACATAAGGGAAGGGCTCCGACAAGACCAACACTAACACATGACGAAAGTCAACTGACGGGAGTCCTCTCCCTTGGCGCTGCCTTCCGCGGACGTTGAGCCACGTTCTCGTCACGTCCGCGTCACGCAATTTCCTCTTTTCTTCCTGCTTGCAGTTTTTCGTTCACGTGGTGGGAGCGTATCAGCAGTCGAGTTCGAGTCAAAAGAGGAGGAACATGTTAAGTCAGTCTTGTTAGGAAAAGTCGGGGTCAAATGTCAGTCAAAGAGGTCTCTGTACGACGCCGGCCGTGTCCGCTTCCGCTGACATGTTTCGGCACTGGAACAATGTCTCAAACTGGTTTCCTGAATGAAGGTTTACCGATTCCAGGGTACGCGTTGCGTTTGGTGGTGGGTGGCACGGTGGTTGCGTTGCCTTGCGTTGCGCAGCCTTTTCGCACAAAAGTCGACCGAAAGGGAGCGCATTCCAATCCATCCGTCAACCCCAACCCAACCCTTGGAGGGTAAGAAGGCCCGTAAGGTAGTTCTAGCCCACCAGAGATCATCCCCGAGCTCCAGCCAGCCACACGGAGTTCAGGGTTGAGAAGGTTGCAGGCGTCGATGTTTAGGGGCTCTCTGGATGACGTGGGATCACTCGAATCCTGAGGTCTTCTGTTTTCTGGTACCTTGAGTGTGTCTAAAGTAGGCTATTGGGCTTACGGAAAACTCCATCAAACTCCCACGTCTTCTTTTTTCCCCTCCCTCACACCGATCCGGTAACAAGCTGCTTTCCAGTTTCTCACCTGGCTTCTAGGTTATACCTTTGTACCACGCACACTGTTTGTTTTATTTTTTTCCCTTTTACACCTCCCGAGGAAAAGGTTGTTTAATCTTGTTGAATGGAATTTTGCTATCTCATCAGACGGACGTGTGATCGTCACCAAATGCCAGCGTGCGGTTTGTGCGGTTTATGCAACTTGCCTGTTTCGTATATGTGCGTTGGGAAAGGAGAGAGTGGTTCCTGTTACTCCCGGTCCGAACCGCGCGGTGGGTTCGGGCGATAATGCTGACCCGACCGGAAGGTAAGGTAGTGCAGAGGAGGGCAGCGAGACGCGTTTCCGGTGTGGGGCGCGGGTCAGGCCCGGGAGCTTGCAGGTCCGTATGGGACGGATGGGGCCCGAGACGGTAACCGGACCGTGCGTGTGAAGACAGAGAATACGCGATCCCAGAACAGTATGGACGATTAGAGCAGACAACCGTGTCTGTGAGCGAAATTCTTTCCAACGAGGACTATTGCCCAGCATCATCGAACTGTTGTTGGTAATCAAAAAGTTCGTCCCAAAAATAGCAGCCGTTCGCACCCGGCCGTGCCGTCGATTCCTTCGGTGATTACCTTTGTAGTGTGTTAAACTCATATTAGAAGCCCCCAATGGAGACCAGTCGGTGTCTTAGACATGGATGTCTCCAACCGGCCAGCACATTAAACTTGTGAATACCGCCCGCATGCCTCAACAGAACGCTCTTGAAACTTGTGATGCCTATAAGCTGACAAGAAAAATATGAGCTTAGCCTTGAAGCGAGAAGTTTCTGCTATCTCATGCAAAGGAATCTCAAGCGAGAAAAAAGCTCTGGAGGTCCTGCGCGTCGCCGGCTCGGTATCGAATCGTTCCGCCATGGGCAGACGTATGAGCTGAGCGCGTCGACACCAAGTCGCGGTTCTATGTCCCGAGGTTTTGAATCCGGTGTATGACCGTGTGAATGTAATGATAGTTTCTAGCTAATTCTTGTTGATAAGTCACGCCTGGGACATCTAGGTTCATCTTGCAGCTGAATCCTCTATCAGTATGCAGGCGTTCTCTAGCGCATTCGTCCATGTACCGCTTGTGCCTGCGTGGCTGTGTTTAAGGTGCTGACGAAAATGGTCCGCACGGAAGAATTTCTTGCTCGAGTTACACTCTCGGAACTTGTGGACCTCTCGAAGATGGTAGACACGCTCATACCAGTCCTGCTCAGTGCCGCGATGCGAGGCGGGATCCCCTGAACCTCTCCCATTTTTGAGAAACTCCTCACCGCAGTAACCACAAGAGTCTGCTTCACCGGGACGATTCGTACTATCGTGGAAAGCTTGATCATAGTCATTCAGAGCCGAGCAACTCCAGCTTTTGTCCCGAACATGAACACTATTTTGATGGCGTTCGGCCTCGTTCTTGTTCTTAAATCGATTTCCGCAGAACGAACACGCATACGGCTTTCCGGCTTCATGAGACCTGCACATAATCAGCTCATGATCAAATGATCTCGCAATGTCTGAAAGCTTGTTACTGACGCTAATTCCGCGGCCGAAGTGAATTTCTTGGGTTTCTTCGGGCAACAGTCGCAT